>NC_027752.1:4253276-4297932 GCF_000695525.1 Brassica oleracea var. oleracea
GGAACCTCGCTCCCATCCTCTGCTCGTCCAATGATCACCTATTTCACCTCCTTTGAGCTCCAAATGCATCCAAATGTCCCCAAGAACTTTATGTGGCACTCCAACACCTGATAAAGACTCATGTATGCAAAATGTAACCTAAACATGGCTAAATCCTAGTCTATATGATCAAAATGCACATGGACGAATGGATAAGATAATGGAAATATGCAAGATATCAAAAGGACATGAGTTTATGACTGCGAATTCATTGTGTGATGAGTTTCATTGCAGCAAATAATTATTGATGGTATGACCTTAGACACTCATGATTATGAACGAATATAGACAAGGTCTATAGCTCAACATGGATCGACAAAAGAAAATAAAGAATGATTGGTTACAATGGATAAAGCCATTGGCACATACGAAGAGATATAAGTCCGAATGAACGAAAGATATGAAGTAAAGTTGTTCGTATGTGTTATGGGTCTATGACTCAATATATATTGAATGTCCACGTTTTGGGAAAGCCATATAACCAAAGAGAATCCGTGGGACATGAAAAAGGACCTGCAAGTAAAGTTTTATTGCAGATTATAAAGTCCATCCGAGCACCGTTTGAAGCACCATCAGTTCAACCAAGACATGGAGTGATCAGCAGCAAAGATGTACATCCTGACCACATCTTAATGGAGTTCCAAAAGACATACCAACGTCCAAGACTTACAAGTTCATTCAAGGAGAATCCAGCTGATCATCTTCACCAAGTCATAGGCAACTTCAACGTTCAAGAAGACTCGGATACCAGATGGGAATGCGTCTACTACAGTGATGCATTCATCTGGGGGAGTTCATGTGTTGTACTCTTTTTTCTGTCCTTGGTTTCCTATTTTGCCACATTGGTTTTAGGGTTTATCAGGAGAGGTTTTAATGAGGCAACATTAAGCATGCAACGAACCTGTACCGGATGTGTCGATCAAGGGGGAGTGTTATAAACCAAATGATGATCGACCATGGACCAGCCCGTACTGCAGGCCCAATCCGGGACATGATAAAGACAACCAGAGACTATGTGTGTTATCTAGTATATATTCCATGTATATCTGTAACATAGTGTTTATCCTTATCTTTATCTTGTTAGAATAAACATGACCTTATGACGGTCTAATACCTTGTATATATATGGACCTTCTCGTCGACAGTAATGATAACAGAAGTATTTCCCCAACACTTCATTTGCAACAATATGAGCTGTCAAAGAATATCAGTTTTTTTTTTGTTGAAAAAATGTCAATGTTATTACAGTAATATCATGTAAGCCTTATCTATTAAAAAAAAGTCATGATTCTTTTTATATGTGATTTTTTTTATTTGGACTATTTCTTAGAAAGTGTATAAAATTTTAATATCTTTCAATATCTTTACATTTTTATTTGAAATGCAGCTGAATATTCTTTAAAAAAATCTAAAAACAAATCTTTGAAAAATCTTTTTAGAAGATTTTTTTAAAAAATCCGAAAATTAAAAATTTAAATTCTAATTATGCTAAAATATGATTAGATATTAAAATTAATTTAGCATTGATGTAAAAAAATTATATAAAAATTAATTATTCAATGATAATAACAATTTAAAATGATTAATTTTTGAAAGTACATTTACAAAAATTTTGTTAGAAATGAATCTTCATTTATCTTTCAAACATAAAATAAAATAGTATAATGAAATAATAAATAATGATAAATAAAAACCAAAAAAATTACTAAACGACAAATGAGATACAATACTAAAATTATGCTTTATTTTATACTTCCAATATAAGCAAATAATACAATAAAAAATTTAAAAACATAGTCATTCTTAAATATATTCGAACAAATAATTATTCTTAAATTTAACCAATTGAAAAATGAAAAAGAAAACATGCACGGTTGTGCGGGTTAAATTCTAGTGTCAATTATATGATTGATTCTTTGTAATTACTGCAGCTAAGAAACCCTACGCTCCTTTGCGGGGGCGCAGGTGTTTTATTTAACTTGTGTTCAATGTAAACTTTTAAACTGCTGGTTTTATGAAAAATTCTCATGTATATTTTTATGTTTTGTAATTTACATATAGAGTAGAAAATAATATTTTATAATATAGATGTTTGATAATAATTTTTTTAATTGTACATAATATTATATTACAAATTTTATAACTTGATCCAATTTGATGTAACATAGGAAAAGATTATCTCCCTTTAATACAGACTATTAGTTAATATTCATACAATATTAATAATGGTCAATACATGAATATCAATTTGGTAAGATAAACTTCAGAATTGTAATTAATTAATTTAAATTAATTTTAAATGCAGAATCTATAAATAAATAAAAATACAAAAAGTATTTTATTTATTGTAAATGCAATGGCTAAATGTGTAAATAAAAGAAAATATTCAAAATACCGCTATCCATGTTTCCAAACAATTCTCATTTGTACTGATATTCATGTTTCCAAACAATATCAAAATGTACTTCAGTTTTAATAATATAAATTAATTAATTTAAATTGATTTTAAATGCAGTGGTAGAATCTATAAATAAAAAGAAATACAAAAAGTACTTTATTTATTGTAAATGCAATGACTAAATGTGTAAATAAAAGAAAATAGTCAAAATACTGCTATCCATGTTTCCAAACAATTCTCATTTGTACTGATATTCATGTTTTCAAACAATACCAAAATGTACTTCAATTTTAATAATATAGATTCATCAATTATTCATACTCTTTGTTCATGAATAAGGCACAATGCATCTCTATATGCGCTCTACTGCAATAAAAATTATTTTCTTTATGTTAAACAGTTTTTGATTACTCCTTCTGTTTCATTATAAGTGTCGTTTTAGGTTTCGGCACACGGATTAATGAAACAATTAATTTTGTACATTTCTTATAGAAAAACACTATTATCTATACACCTAACTATATTTCAACCAATAAAAAAATAAATTTTGCATAAAATTAATAAATTTTGCATTGATAATCGAAAACGATACGTATTTTGTAACGAAAAAAATTCTCTAAAACGACATTTAATATAAAACGGAGGGAGTATATTGCAAAATAAAACAAGACACCATATGTCCGAAATATTTATTTTTATGATAAAATATACACAATAGATTCTTCAGCCTAGCTGTAACGCTCTCTTTCGCTCACAAGATGTAACGTCTCTTAAATCAAATGCTGATTTAATTCTAATAACTATTCCATCACTTTGCTTCTTCAATTTCCTGTCGTCCACTAGATTTTCCAGCGACGACTAATCTCATTTCCTCTTCATCATCAAATCGTTTTCCTTTTTTTTTTCACTTCATTTTCGTTCCCAAATAAGTGAAATCATGTCACACATCCATCCCAAACTCTTGCAACTTACGTAATTTATTATGATCTACATTTTCGTCATCCTTCTCGGCAGTTTGTGGATTGTCTACTACGTTTATGGGATGCAAGGAATGTTGGTACGGGAATAGATGACCATATGTTTTTGAGCTAGGTATTAGACCATCATTAACCCGAGTTTTTTAACCAGAGTTTTTAACTTCGGCTAAGAGATGTAAGAGCTGTCTCTTAGCCGAAAATTGTAAAAAAAAAAAAAATGTCAAATCATAAATTAAGAACTCCGACTAAGAGACCGGATTTAATCATGCTCTTAGGTGGAGCTTGAAGCTTGACAAATGACACTCCAATTTATTAATAAATATGATTCCAGAGGTAAAAAGAAATGATTCTGAGGTAAAAAAATATACTTGATTTGCTTAAAATTTCATACTTAGAATTGTCAAACACTTATACACTTTATATTAGTAAACACTTTATATTAGTAATCATCACAGAAGAGGCAAATACACTTTAGATAACCGTCGTGAACACACTCACTTCGTCTGATAACAGGCGAGGCAAATAATCCCCAAAATACATGAAGGACAAACCAACAAAATTGAAAAACAAGTAAATGGAGACCACTTGTCCACTTGCAAAGTTGTTGTGAGTAATCCCTTTTAGAATGAAGCACATCCTTCTTTCACGATTCACCTATTTTTCACATTTTAATTTCAAATTCTTTATCTATTTTTAGGAAGAAAATTAGCATGTGTTTTTTTGAACATCTTTTAGCAGGTGTCTTCTTTTTTTAACCATTTTTTTTAGGTTTTTAGGCAAATTACCTTTTAGTGATTTTATAGTAAAGGGAGTTTAAACTATTATTAGGCTCTGTGCTTTTAGACAACCACAAAAGACATCGCTCAACATAATGCTATAAAACATTTAAAAAGAAAATATATACCAATAAACATACAAAAATCTGATGTGATTTTTTTTAAAAATGTTAACACATCTTGTGCATGCGCCGGAAGAAATCTCTATTTTTTCTAGCTTGTAGAATAAAACTGATACAAGTACCTTGGGCTCAAAGTGTTTGGATTGTAGGGGCATCCCGCGCCATAGCTTCCTTACATGGCTGTTCATCTTGAATCGATGCCCAACTAGGGATCGTCTTCGTAGTTGGGGGCTACAAACGGATGATGCTTGCCTTCTCTGTGATCAGGATCCAGAAACTTGAGATCACTTATACTTCCAATGCTCCTATAGCTCAACAATTTGGGAAGCAATTGGGAGAAGATGTGACCTGCAACCACAACAAAGCTGGGAACGGACTATGCTTCAGATGCAATCTCTTCAAGGAAATAAACACAAAAGACGATTCACCCTTCTCTGTTGGCAGTCAGCGATTTATTGGATTTGGCAGGAGAGGAATAAGAGGCTTCACCAGCAATTCCGGCCCTCAGAAACTATTATCTCTCTCATCACTCGCCAGATCACGGATCCGATCTCTAGTTACCGATTGAACTCTCCGGCGCTTTCATCGCTCTATATGCAACTTTGGCTTTCGACAGAAACTTGACTGACGGGAAACAACTCTTCCTTTTTTTCTGGGTGGGCTTTGGGCCTATCTCTAATCTTCTAATTTGGGCTTTAAGGGACTTAAACTTTGGGTGAGACTATAGCCATGAAATATAAGCATGGCTTGTAAACGCTTTTATTTTCATTATATATAAATATAAGCCTTTCGTCAAAAAAGAATAAAACTGATACAAGTATATCAAAATGTGGCACTAGTAAAGTAGTAATACAATATTTGATTTGTTATTTTTCTACCAAAAAGAATTATGTGTTTGTTGAATAAAACTGAATTGTATACGAAGATGTCCTGCATTTTTCACTGTGCGGACATACCTAATGCTCATTTGTGTGAGTGAGTGTAACAGGTTTCAAATGGAAAATTGAATATATTTTCGAAAATCTCAATTCAATCGTTAACATATGCATTATAATAAGGTAGTCTTTACTTTGTTGCATTCATTAATCATTATTAATCATAAACTAGAAAAAAATAAATGAAAATTTTAAATCATTTAACAATATCTCTCTAGGAAACACAACAACATCTTGAAGGGCTATTAGGAGCAGCAACTATACATTTTCCGGTTGCACACCCTTCAGTAGCACAGTCATTAAGGCACATATACGGTGTGTAACTGTTCGTACATAAAGCAATGCATTTAGTATGTGTTTTTTTTCCATCTCTTCACCTATACCTACGCAGACCACATAAAACATACTCCTTCCGTTTTAATTTAAGTGTCGTTGTTAAGTAAAAAATTTCATTTCAAAATAAGTGTCGTTTTATAATTTCAATGCAAAATTTATTGATTTTATGTTTTAATATTTTTTCTATTGGTTAAAATGTGGTTAGGTGTATTGGTAATGATGTTTTTATTTTAGAAATATGTAAAATTAAATGTTTTCTTAATATATGTGTCCAATTCTAAAACGACAATTAAAACGAAACTGATGGAGTATATGATCTTTGTTAATTCTACAGTTATTGTCTTGAACTATGTATAACCCCTGTTCAAAAACACAGGCGATTAATCATCCAACTAGACGCTTGGCGGAACCCCACGGCCAAAGCTTTGACCCAATCGGGGTAATTAATCGGACCACCGCCTAATCAGTAAAAATCGATTAACCGTCTAAAGATCTGATTTTTAACCGATGAAAATCGTAATAAATTTGGACTATATTGACTAATATATAGGCCTTACAACAAGCTCATTTGTGAATGGAAAGCTGAGACCTTGTCTATCTATATATAGGGGACTTCAAGACTCAACTTCCTCTAAAATAGTCGATGTGGGACAAACATAAGTGACTTTAAAAAAAAAATTCCTAAATCGTATGCATTGCGTCTTGTTCGAACTCTCAAACTCCCTTAGCAACTAATTCGGCTGGCACCACCAGACTACGATCTAGTTACACACCATTTCCACAAATGCTGATATGTATATGAATATGTATACTAAAAATACATAAAACTAGACTCCGATTAATCTCCGATTTATTGATTAATCGCTAGGCCCATATTGCCCGCCCGACTAACGCCTAGCGTCAGGATGTATAATAAAATAACTAAAGTAAAATAATCTTTGTTAATTCTATAATTTCAACATACCTGAAGATAAATTATTGTTGTTAAACATTGAAGCTGCTAAATATCACATTTAGAGCAAAAATCACCAACTATTTTGTGATCGCCGTAGCTTTTTATTTTGTATAAAATATAGCAAAAAAATATTTAACCTCTCCTGTGTTGTATAAAAGCTCTATTTATATAACTTTTAGTCTTGGAAAATCACAAATTTCCATTTCTATATTATTTTATTTTAATTGATCTTTCATATTGATACATACAAATTAACTATATTTATTTATATATTTGACCTATTAAGTTATTTTGTAAATTTGGTCAAAGCAAATTATCGTTTAAATCTTAATAGTAATCACATGCAGTGACCTGAAAGTCATTTAAGCAACTTATTCCTACTACAATTATGATATATACATTTGTGTTAGTTTATAACTTTATAATTTTCTTTATGGTAACAGTTTTTTATTATATTGTAATAAAAAGACACCATATCGCCGAAATATATATATACTAGTATTACCACCCGTGCTAAGCACGGCCTAGCTTTTGCTTGCATTTATTTTTTGATATAATAAATTTGAAAAAAAAACATTAAACTGTATTGAAAATATTTCTACATACGTTTGATATCCAAATCCAGTAGTAAAATGAATACTCAATCTAAAATAAAAGAACACATTTTAGATTACTTGTTTTGAACTTGCATTTTTAGATTCTTCTCGATCTCCTTCATATTCCTCTGTGTATACTAATCGACTGTTTTATTCCAAATTTCAACTATTGATACTTCATATTATAAACAGATTTTAAAAATAGTTGAATATGTATGTTATAAGAAAGCATTATTGTAAACCATAACAAACAGATTTGTAAATCCTCAATTTATACATAGTACGTAGATTCAGATATACTTACTTTTTTCTAAGTTGCTGACAAAGCTTTGGTTTTTTTTTTTGAAGAATGAAGTTGAAACCTGAGTATTCTTAAATACGATATTCAATCTGAATCATGCACAAAACTTAAAGCATTAGAGTGTTAAACTGAGAAATAGAAAATAACAAATGCAAATAAAAGCGATACATAAACTTGGGTAGATTTTTGCTACGCTCAAAAGTTAAACACCAGAAGAAAGATGAAAAAGAAACTAAGGGAAAAAAATGGAGAGTAAAAAAATAGTTGCTTTAAAATTATATAATAGTTGAAAGTTGAAACCGTTTGAAAACGTGATGTGAGAAAATTTAGGAGCAAAAAACGTGTTGAAAGTTAAGGTTAATAATTTGTCTTGTGGTGGTCTGAGAAAATTTAGGAATTTAGTTTCTTGCAGTTTTAGAAATACCGAGAACCGAAAGTTTTTTTTATTGGCATTGTTTGCTTTTTTTTTTTTAAAAAACAAAATCCATGTGTCAAAAGATTTATTGGGCAAGTGACTTGTACTTTAATATATAAAGAATATATATTTTTATAAGAAAAGATATAAAATAGATTCTTCCATCCTAACTTTAACACTCTCTTTCTCTCACACGGATGTCCAAATATAAACGTCCTCTTTTTTTTTGTCATCTGGTATTATTAATATTAAACAAAGACAAAGTATAATAAAAGTCTAAAAAAGCAAACATAAAAATTACAAAAAGGACAAAGCCGAGTAACAAAAGAAAGCAAATGGAAGATCGTGACTTTGCCAAGATAGCTCACACGTGTAGAGCTCCAAACTCGGAAGGAACACGTGTTTTGGAGCAGAGACGTCACCTAACTTCACCCAGAGGTAAGTCGTTGCCGGACGGACAAGCCGGCGTTCTACCGGAGACATACCGGAGACAGGAAGCACGAGAAAGAGGAGCCGGCCACGAATAGATTTCGATTCAGCATAGATGGAACCAAAACAACGCTTCGAAACTTTAAACCCAGGACCAATCGAATCAAAAGAAATTAAAACCAAACAAAAGTCTCAAATCCTTACAAACAAACCAAATCATCTTTTAATATATAAGTAAGCTTGAAGATGATTAAACCCTAACAAAGAGGGGAGGATGAAACAAATCGATCTAAAATTTTGATTCGATTGAAACCTTACGATTAGAGTAGCGAGGATGATTCAGAGAAACTAAGAAAAGAAAATAAAAAAACGAAACCGGACAAGATCTAGTAGAAGAAACTACACATAAACATCAGACATCTGATGAATCGTAAAAAGCCAGCAGAAGACAAAGGCCGGCCAAGACGGTGCTATGATAGCCACCCTTGCCGGAGACAAACCCGATACACGGGTGATAACATCACCGGAAAAGATCCGGCGATGATAGCTTTCTCTCTCTGTGAAAGATGGAGGAATGAGAACAGAGAGAGAATCTAACTCCTTGATTGGTAGTCTCTATCCAAATATAAACGTCTAATAAATCAAAAATCAAATGCTGATTTATTTAAATAATGATTCCATCACTTTGGATCTTCTCCCGTCGCCCACCAGATTTTCCAACGACGACTAATCCCACTTCTCTACATCATCAGATTGTTTTTTTTTTTTTTTTTTTAACCTCGGAATCATATTTCTTAATAAACTGGTCTGTCATGTGTCAAGCTTCAAGCTACACCTAGGTCAAGAAACATAGTTCCATCCATTCCCGTACCAATATTCTTAGCATCCCATAAAACGTAGTAAATAAAATCCACAAACTGCTGAGAAGAATGACGAAAATGTAAATCATCACAAATTACATAATTTGCAAGAGTTGGAATAGCTGTGACATTGATTTCAGTTATTTGGGAGTAAAAATGAAGTGAAAAAAAATGTCACTTGTTAATTTGCTTAGACTTCATAGTTAGAAAATGTCACTTGTTAATGATGTCAAACAATTATATTAGTTATTATTTTCTTCACTACATGTAATTATCACAGAAGAGGCAAATACACTTTAGATAACCGTGAACACACGCACTTCTTCTGACAACAGGCGAGCCAAATAATCCCCAAAAAACATGAAGGAACAAATCAACAAAAATGAAAACAAGCAGATGGAGACATTTGTCCACTTGAAAAGTGGTTCTGACTGAGAGTGCGAATCGATGTACCTCTGGAGTATAAGACTTTACTCTCATTCTCGCTTCTTTCCACCAATTGGGTAAAAACTATTTTCAGCAGTTTTACTCTAAAATTGGAGAAAACTCAACAAAAGTAGAATAAGTTTTCTCTCCAAACTAATGAAAACATTTGCTCCATATTTTTCTAATTTATTTCCTCCTTTTCCCACTTTATTTTTTTACCATTTTACTCTCATATTAAACAATCACACTCTGAGTGATCCCGTAGAATGAAGCACTTTCAAGATTCATCCCTTATTCTCACATTTTAAATTCAAGCTCTTTATCTTTGTTTTTTTAATATTAGCACATGTCTTCTTTTTATCATTATTAGGTTTTTAGGGAAATAACCTTTTAGTGATTTTATAGTAATGAAAGATACCGCTCAATAATGCTATAAATTGAAGAAGAAAAATATACTAATAAAACATACAAAAGTAGGAAACACTAAAAATGAAAACACATCCGTGTATGCGTGAGGGACAATCTCTATTTTTTAAGAATATCAAAATGTAGCATTAGTTTATACAATACATGTGTTTGTTGTTTCCCACTATAATATGAATTGTATAAGATGTCTGCATTTTTCACTGTGCGGACATACCTTGTGTGTTGAGTGTAATAGGGATCAAGTAGAAAATTTCATTTATTTCCGTAAATTTCAATTCAATCGTTTCATATCAAACATTATCATATGAATAGGTGATTTTGTATATTTTCCATTGATTGATTTAATATATGCGTTATATCGAAGTAGTATTTATTTTTTCCATTCATTAAAAAAAATTCTAGCAAAATTGCAACTCTTAAATCATTTAGCCATTAGGAAGATGATCCATATGGGGTGTTTTTCTTGGAAACACAACAACATCTTGAAGGGGTATTAGAGCAGAAACTATACATTTTCCGGTTTCATACCCTACAAATAGTTGTTAGAATCAATAGGTCTTCAAATCGTTCATTTTAAAAAATTGAAACCCTTTTTATTGGATGATCATAATACTTCTAAAAAAATTCATTTCAATATTATATTCTTAAAAAATATTGGATTTTTAAACAGAAAGAAAAAGATGGTGTACAAAGACAATAGAAAACTGATTTCGTAATGACTGGACTCGGACGGAAGGATTCGAACCTCCGGTTTAGTTAAGACTTTGCCGTCTTTCCCTCTCGCATTCGCGAGCAGATGAAAAATTGTTGCACCGTGGACTCTGATTCAGTAGCGGCAACAAATTCTTTTCTATTCTACGATCTGATCTTGTTTGTTGCCCGATTTGAAATCTCCCTTATAACTCCTTCTGGGATCTATATTGATATTGCGTCCAATATGAAAACCATGTCAAACCAAGACTGATAAATATCCGAACGGAACGGATTCGAACTTCTCCTAGACCTTTCGGCTGGGAATATGGGAAATAGCTGCTTTCTAAGCTTCCGGAAATTGCTTTTCGGCAAGCTTGATCTATCGATTGTAAATGGTATGCAGATACAGGTCGAAGAAGATGAACTATGAGTTGACTGTGTTAATTAGCTGCCTGCATGACTTGTGGCTAGGGGTGAAAGGCCAACCAAGATCAGATATAGCTGGTTTTCCGCTAAAGCTCTAAATAATTAGTAAATATAAAAATAAGAAATACTATGTGAGGTAAAGATAAAGCAACTCGCTATGATTCAACTAGTTTTGCTAAACATGACTTTTTTTGTCAACATGCTAAACATGACTAGTTATGCTAAACATTTCAACTTTGGTTTGGATATGTTTCTTTGTTTAGATAATTGGTTCATGCCATTTAAATGTTTTTGTAATTATTTGATAATATAAATATATATATATATATATATATGTATATTTATAGTAAATTTTTTTTTTTAATTCAGTCCACCTCTTGAATTATTTATTAGTTTTGAAGTTAATCATAAGATATAAATAATGTTTTGAAATATTATATTAGATGATATATTTTTGTGTTTAAATTATTTTTATTTCCTTTTCTAATCATTTGGTAAATATATATATAATAAAAGTAATTTATTTTACATAAAAATTACCTAAATTATTTTATTTTTAAATTTTGTGATCTTGTGAACTATATATATATATATATATATATATATTTCGTAGATATTTCCTTTTATACTGCTGGGAATTTTTTAAAGGAAAATAAAATAAAATATATTATATATAAATCAATATAATGCATGTTTTATTGATTTCGTTTTATTATTTATGTAAATGTAGATATCCTTTTTGTTTATGTTGTTTTGGGGAAATATAAAGGAAAATAAAAGGAAAACATTTTATATATATAAAAAATAAATGTCACTTTTATAGAAATTTCCTTTTTATTTACAAATATTATTTAGCAAAAAAGGATATAAAACTAATTCTTCATAGTGGCAATTAGGTAGTAAAGTTAATCATCAATGATAACTTTGTAATTGACTTTTATAAAAATTAAAGCAAAAATGACATATATAAAATTGATTTTCAAACAATATATAGATATATATGCTTTTTTATAAAATTGATCTACATATATGTTTTTTTAAAACGTAGATATTTCCTTTTGTTTATGTTGTTTTTGGAAAATATAAAGTAAAGGAAATATTATATATATAAATTAATATATTTCATATTTTATAGATATTTTCCTTTTTATTATTTATGTAGATATGTAAGAAAAAATAAATTTAAATTTCATCTAAAAATTTATTAAGTGAAAAAGAAATTAAACTAGTTTTGAGTAGTGGCAATCAGATTGTAAAATTTAATCTTTAAGGATAATTTTTTTATTGATCATTATAAAAATTAACGTAAGAGCCGACACACATAACCTGAATTTTTAAATAATATTATAGAGATATATATCTAACAATTAATGAATAAATCATAGGATAAGGGTCAACCAAAATTTTCATTAGATTATCTGATCACCAACACGGTAAAATGGAGGTAACAAAGTGTTGTACCGCAATACTTCTGGCAGGAACACTGTTGTCCAGATGGGTTCGGGTAAATATCCGGATAAAGGTTTTAGGCAAGCCGCATGTTTCTGCAATATCCGGATTGCGGAAGAGAACCGTACCCTTTTACCGATTGAAGACTTTGTAATAGGTGGCAATCAGCTGGATTCCTATACGATTAGGAAGAGTCGCAGTAAAGGCTGGGAAACCAATTTCTATGGGGGGAGGGGGAGGGGGGACCAACGGCATGTCCTTTTGCCTCTGTTCGGGGAAATCACGTGTCTATTGTCTTTTTGTTTTTTTTTTTTCATTTTTTAAGAGTGAGTTTGTGTAATAAAGCCGATACAATACATGTATCAAAACCATGGCATCAGCTATCGATTATAGTGATTTATCAAAGAAAAATGTTTGATATTTTCTACTATTTGACTTTGTTCAGTAAATGTATGGATCTCCCCACTCTATGGGTGGGGACGGATCAGATATCTGAGTTTTTTGGAGGTATCCGTCATTCTATATGTTTTGTTCGAATGATCAATTATTCGATTTAATCTGTATCCATCCAGATATTCGGTGTTCCGAATATCCGGAAAATTTTAGATTTTTGATCAGATATCCGATTCAGTCTGTTAAAATAAACAAAAATTAGAAAATAACTAAAAATCCAAAATAATATAAAATAATAATATTTTACTACAAAAATATTTACTTTTAAAAATTATAATAAATAATTTAATAAATTTAGAAAAATACTATAAAACTTATATGCAATATAATAATTATATAACTTAAATATATAATTATTAAGTATATGTAGAATATATGCATATAACTGATGCAATCAGATATCCATTCCTAAAAATATTAGTATTTCTGATTTGCTTTATTTTTTTTACGGATATTGCATATTAGCATTTGCTTTGCTTCGTAGATTGCATATTAGCATTTTTTTTGCTTCGCGGAGTTAAGGGTATCCTGATTTTTTGGTTCAAATCAAAGTGGATAACAAATCGAATCAAAATTAACGAATATTTTGCCCAGCCGTACTCCACTGCGAGGAAAGACCTAGTTCTATGGGTTTTTTTTTGTTTTTGTGAAAAAGATTTAAATGAAGATATCGGTCATGCACATATACAATGTGTAACTGGCCGTACATAAACTTTTAGCGCAAAAAGTATATTTTACCTTGTTGTGAACAAACGCGAATCAACTTTGGAGAAAACAAAAAGTAAACGTATTGAGGTAAATACTCATCTATAATTTCTTATTATTGTGTGAATTGAAAAAAATATAACCATTAGACACGTTTTATAACAGTCTCAAAATCTGATTTTCTTTTCCTAAACCGAAAAGAGATACTTTACCGCTTGGACTTTTAGTGGTGCACAATATATATATACACACGTATATTCAATATGATATTTGTTAATTCTACAGCTACTGTCTTTCAGATAATCATAGCTAACTAATAAAATAACTAAAGCAAATTTCACCAAACCTGAAGCCAAAATATCTGTTTAAATTGTATAACAAGAAAATTGTTTGTAGTCTCTCCAGTCCTAAAGAAAAGCTCTATTTATATCGTTTTTGGTCTGAGGAAAATCTCAGGTTTACCTATTTTACTATTAATTGATCTTCCACATGTACAAGTTTCTTGTGAATTTGGTCAAAGAGAATCTGATCAAACTATAAGAATTTGACCACTTGTCAAACTATGAGACCAGGAACTGATAAAGCAATTGATTATTTTTTTGCAAGTTATGATATTTTATTTTACTGTGAGTTAAATCTTCCAAGAAAACCACATATAAAGCACAAACCGGAAATTGTGAACTGCGTTTATTAGTTTCTGCATTTTAATGGATTTGTAATTCCAAACTAAATATAGTGTTATTGATTCTATTATTTTAAAATTCACATTCAAATCCATAGTTATTGGTTTTATGATTTTAAAATAAATTTTAGAATCATGTGTTATTCAATAATAAAGATTTGTGTATGGATGTAATTTGAAACTGGATTTGATTGGATTTGTAAGTATTTTTTAAGAGTAAAATACAAAGGATCAAATATTGGGTTTAACCTTGTTATTTTGGTTGAATTTATTTTATATTCTTTTTTTTTTCATTCTTTATAGTTTTGTGTCCCAACAAACATCGGTTGATGCATTACTTCAAATTTTATACATTATTTTTTGCTCATGTTAAAACCATGCACTAAGCGCATGTCCGTACAACATATTGTATAATGCATACGATAATGAAAAAGAGATGCAACGAGAGATGTATTCCATATGAACGTATCCCCAGCAGTTGTGTGCGACCAGCTTTTGATGCTTAGCAAAATGAAAAAGAGGCAAGAAAGATGATGAATGGTGGAGAAGATGAAGACGTCGATAAGTTCCGAGAATACTCCGATGAGATTTCTGAAAAGATGACAAGTAAATCTGTTTTGTCAGAAATTTTTACTTTTGATCCGATCAAACTTTCGATAATATGGTGAAAAAATAGTTTGATCTTAAATTTCTGAGGAGATGCCGTAAAAAGTTTGTTCTGACGATCCATGTTTTTGGAAGTTGCAGTCGGAGAACATAATGTTCTCTTGTAGTGTTTTATTTAGGTCTAGTTACAAATCCATTGATTTATAACAATTCATTGATTTGATTTTAAAATACTCATGTCAATAATTCTCAAATCTATTTTATTTGATTTGAAATTCACTGGATTTATGGAAGATTTCTAAATATAATGAAAATTTATAAATCTACTAAACTACCAGAACCAATAACCCCCAAGTCTACTTATAAATATTTCATTAGCTATAAAACCATAATTATATATGTTCGACTGCACTATAACGGTTTCACATCTCTGCAGCAAAAGACTTTCCACATCCGCATGTTTGTGTAGCGTCAGGGTTCGAGAAAGAGAAGCCTCCACCGATTAAAGCATCACTGCAATCAAGCTGCATTCCGAAAAGGAATAGCATGCTCTTCGGATCACAAACTGCAAAAAGAATTGTGTGCAAAAGAAAAAAATCTGAGCTTTTATTTTACAGATGGATAAGCACTTGCAACAACAAATAACTCAAAGTCTCACAACAAGAGTCAGTCTAAATGACAAGAGCGCAGACTTTAACAAGTCAGCTAATACTAGTCTGGTCAATCCAAGCTCCACATCAGAAAAATCTACTGACACTCTTACTTGACAACATTCAGTATAAAACTACAAGGTCATAAATTATAGCCAATAGCTTCATCTTATGAATGTTACCAAAATAACATTAGCATTTTTATTTGGATGCATGCTTCAATACACCAACGCAAACATTCATATGCAACATGGCGTGTCTAAATCATCACACGACTAACTGATCTAAACTCTTAGACCTTATTACTATAAGAATAGAAGGATTATCCAAAATAAAACCAAGGAAAGAAACTAACCTATAGCGAAACCTTGGTACTCAATGGTGGAATCATCTGGTCTAGTGTTGGCTCTGTTCTCAAAGTCCATGGTGTAAGACATCCCCGAGCAACCTCCTTGTTTAACACCAATCCTCAAACACAGATCTTCCCCGCGTTCTGATCTCATCTTATTCAGATGCTTGAGAGCACTATCCGTCAGAGATATCGCTGGCTTCAGTCCCTCCATTGCAGGTGCCACTGAAACATTCAAAAAGATTCTCGTCAAACTTAGTACATCACAGAGATCATCTCCACCGGAATTAGAATTCACAGACATCATCAAAGTTGTAAATTTTTAAAACCAAAGATTCTATTTTTATAGTTAGGATCGTAAAAGCATAACAGAGAAACCTTACAGGAAGAATAAAAATCGAAACTTTCGACTCGAATCAAAAACAATTACAAACCCATAAATTAAATAAAAATCGATACTTTCGTGAATCAAATCGAACCTGGAGCTGAACTGGATCGAACATAGAGACGGGTTCTCCTATTGAGATTCACGAACGACGAAGAACGAGGAAATGAAACCGAGTTACACGGAGCCGCATAACGTAAGCTCGTGGTGGAGATCCTTAGCTGAAGAAACGTAGGATTCGAAAAGAATTATATGATTGATTCTCTGTAATTACTGCAGTTAGGAAACCTACGCTACTTAGCGGGAAAACTTCCTACGATAAGAATGTAAGTGGGCTAACGAACATTTACATGCCAAGATAATCATTTTGAATTTTCATAGCATATGTTAAAAAGTAATATAGTGAAATCTAGCTTCCTTATTTTCAAAATATAGTAAAAATTATCCTTAAATTGTACGCACATTTTCAAGTTGTCTACTCTGGTTTTAGTTTCTGATTTTGGCTCATTTGGTTTGCATGTAGGGCTGATAATTTGAGTAAGTATCCGTAGTCCCACCTTGTTTGACCCGCGGAGATATCTCTTGTTCAGTACACTAACTAGATAATGACCCGCAACGGGGTGAAAATGTTATACAAATATCTTATGTATGTAATACTACTTGTTGCTCAGAAAAGAAATATGTAATACTACTTATGTTTGATTAAAGCTTATTTACAATAACAATTATAAGATTAAGTATGTAGTGCAGAATTTCAGAAGCTAAAGACGTTTGGATGTGAAAAAAATAAATAAAATGGTTTAATGACAATGTTGAATTAATATGTTTCTGTAATATTTAGGTCAATATATCGAGTATAATAGTATTCAGACTTTATATTAGCAAACAATAATAATATTTACGTAATATTGTATCCTCCATATTAAGCAAACAGACAAAGGGCTTAGGGCTAATTTTAACAAATGCATACGAAGCCCAATTATATAATCTAACTATCTCATTATATTAGACAAACCGAATCTATTCAGTGTCTGATCCAGATAATTAGTGCTCGGTTACATAATCGTCAATTGGTCAATAGTGGCATGGTATGTAATTTCTCTAGTAATTAAAGTCTTTTTTAAATGAGGCTGTGAGAAGTTATGTAAGAATGACACCTCAGCACTAACTCTAATGCTTCACTTTTTGCCTTCTTGAATCTCCAATACTAGTCCTGTGATTTCGGATAGTTGGTTCGGTTCGGGTCGGATACTTCGATTAGTCGGATAGTTCGGAATTGGATAATTTTGTCGAAAATAACCGAATTTTAATTCGGTTCGGGTCGGTTCGTATTTCGATTTTTTCGGTTATTGATTTTTGAACCGAAAATATCCGAATTTGATTTTAGAACCTGAAAACCGAGAAGTTAACAGATTTTCGGTTATTTTCGGTTAGTCGGTTATTTCTGGGTTATCCCAATTTTTGGTTTTCCCCTTAAACATGTACAATGACAAATATATAGCATAATAAACAGATAACATTAATCCTTTCTCAATCATCATAAACAAAAGATCATTCATCCTGAATCAACAACACTTTGGAATGAACACATATCCAAAGAGGCATTGATTCACAGAAACATATAGTCCAAAAAAAAGATTGAGAAATGTCCAAAATATTAAATGAGAGACCAAAAAGAGAGCACCATCATCTCCTCATTCTCGAACTTCATTCCCGTCCTGAGGCTGGTAATGGTAGAGTCTCTACATAATGAGAAAGAGTGAAAGACAGTCAGATGCCAAGTTTAAAACATGAGAAATATGCATGGAAGAGTAAAAATGCAGAAACAATTACCTAAAGACTCATGGAATTCAAGTTCTTCAAACATTTGAGTCAAGCTTGCAAGCTTTTCTGCACTGATGGTATTCCGAAGCCATTGTTGTGTGCAGACCAGTGCTTCAATCATATATGGCATGAGGCAACTACGGAAAGGATCCAAAATCCGACCACTAGTACTGAAAGCCGACTCAGAAGCAACAGAAGACACTTGAACCGCAAGAACATCCTTGGCTAGTTCTGATAATATTGGAAACTTGACA
Source organism: Brassica oleracea var. oleracea (assembly GCF_000695525.1). Lineage (NCBI taxonomy): Eukaryota > Viridiplantae > Streptophyta > Magnoliopsida > Brassicales > Brassicaceae > Brassica > Brassica oleracea. The sequence continues at coordinate 4,271,744 of NC_027752.1, forward strand.
GATGCACGCCTCCACTATGATAGAACATTGAAGTCAAACCCCATACCATTTGAGGTTCTTGAGACATGCCTTTCCATCAAATATATGTCAAGCTCACTACTAGCCTCTTCATTTGCAGGCTCAGAAACCATTTCAGAATACAAAGAATCTCTCCCTTCATACTCCTCCTCATCATCAGACATCTCAAACAATCCAACTGTGTCTCCATCTTCACTCATGTTTCCAGCACTATCACCTTGAGATGGTGGACCAATCTTATGCGCATACTCCTCATACAACTGTTTGAGCAGTGCCCTAATTGAGGTTCTCAGATGCTCACTTTCCACACTGTCTTTGCCATAAAGCTTGTCGAAACAAATACCTACAAATTGCATCTTGTTTCTAGGATCGAAGACACTTCCAATAATCACCAGCGGATTCATGTTGATTAGGCCATCCCAGTACTTCTCAAACTTGGTTCTCATCTCAGTTGCTTGAAGTCGTAGAAGGTCGTCTCTGCTGTTGCTCAAAGCAATCAAATTCCTCTCTATGATCACAATCTCATTGTAACAACTAGTGGAGGTCACTGTCTTTGATGCTGAAAATGCTAAAGTGATTCCAAAAAATAATTTAAGGAACTTCACTAACCTATGCACTTCATCCCATCCCTGAGCAGTTGGAGGCCCAATCCTTTTATGCCCATTCTCTTCTGATTCCTTAAAATACTCATTGTACAACATATCTTCTGCCAATAGCTTTTCAAATGCTACTCTAAACTTCAAAGCAGCCGACAGCATTAGATAGGTAGAGTTCCAGCGTGTAATACAATCCAGAGACAAGCTTCCTCTACTAACCTTTCCAGTTAGAACCCTCAGCTGAAATGACTGAAACCATGTACCAGATGACCTGACATACTTGACAGCATTCCTAATAGCCACTACGCTCTCTTTCACCTCAGCTAGACCATCCTTGACTATCAAGTTCAGTATATGCGCACACCAACGCATATGCAGTAATGCACCATCCTTGATTAGAGCATTGGGTCCTAGTTGACTACAAGCTTCAGTGAATAGACGCAAAGACTTGTCGTTCCCTTTTGCATTGTCTACTGTCACCGAGAACACCTTTTCAATACCCCAATCGGCTAGACACTCACTCAGATGCTCGGCAATGGTCTCTCCTTTGTGAAGATGATGGCTTTATCTATCTAGGGAGTACAACAACATCTTAACGGAGCATTAGGGGAAGGAACTATACAAGCTCCCATTGAATATCCTTTCTCAGCACAATCAGTCATGCACATGTACAATGTGTAACTGTCCGTACATAAACTTTTAGCGCAAAAAGTATATTTTGTCTTTTCGACATCTGCACATACACAAACCCACATAAAAAGTTTCATATATATATATATATATATATAATATACAAGATTTGTTATTCTACAGCTATTGTCTTTCAGATCATCATAGCTGAATAAGAAAATAACTAAAATAGCTATTCTTATTTGCTTATATAAGAAAATAAGAAAATAAGCAAATTTCAATTTTCAACATACCAGAAGCCAAAATATTGCTGTTAAACAACGAAGCTGTTAATACTACAACGAGGAAGAGAGTCACCAACGTCTTTGTGATAGTCATAGTTTTTTTTTGTTTAAATTATATAACATGAAAATTGTTTGTACTTTCTCCAGTCCTAAAGAAAAGCTCTATTTATATCGTTTTTTGGTCCATGGAAATCTAAACCTATCTATACTATTTAAACTATAAAAGGAAACAAATATTGTGTTTTCAAAAGCTCCAGTCAAAATCTAGATTTATTATTATTTAATTGATTTTCTACATAGTGTACAAGTTTCTTGTGAATTTGGTCAAAGAGAATCTGATCAAACTATAAAAATTTGACCACTTGTCAAACTATGAGATCAGGAACTCATAAAATCAATTGATTACTTGTTGCAAATTATGATAGTTTATTTCATGGCTTGTGAATTAATCTTCCAAATTTACAAGTTCTTTTCCATGAATTCAGTCAAACTACATAAAATTGACCAGATGTCAAACTGGAAAGTCAAAAAACAATTTGGTACTCGAGACCAGACCCCTGGACGCATCATAATAATATATGGAGATTTTGTTGTAAAAAAAAAAGACTTTCCACATCTGCAGGTTTGTGTAACGTTAGGGTTCGAGAAAGAGAAACCTCCACCGATTAAAGCATCACTGTAATCAAGCTGCATTCCGAAAAGGAAGAGCATGCTCTTCGGATCACAAACTGCAAAAAACATAATGTGTTGCAAGAAAAAAAAATCTGAGATTTCATTTTACAGATGGATAAACACTAGACTGCAAACAACAAATAGACTCAAGAACTCGAAGTCTCACACCAATCTGAGTGACAAGAGCTAGGACGATAACAAGGCAGATAATACTAGTCTGATACAGTATAGCATAACAATGATCCAAGCTGCACATCAGAAGAATCTACTGACCATCACCATATTACTTGACAACATCCAGTCTAAAACTATAAGGTCATAAATTATAGCCAATAGCTTCACCTTGTGAATGTTACAAAATAACCACTTGGCATTTTTATTTGGATGCATGCTTCAATACACCAACGCAAACATTCATATGCAACATGGCGTGTCTAAATCATCAAACCACTAACTGATCTAAACTCTTAGACCTTATTACTATAAGAATAGAAGGATTATTCAAATTCAAAACAAACCAAAGGAAGAAACTAACCAATAGCGAAACCTTGGTACTCAATGGTGGAATCATCTGGTCTAGCGTTGGCTCTGTTCTCAAAGTCCATGGTGTAAGACATCCCCGAGCAACCTCCTTGTTTAACACCAATCCTCAAACACAGATCTTCCCCGCGTTCAGATCTCATCTTATTCAGATGCTTGAGAGCACTATCCGTCAGAGATATCGCCGGCTTCAGTCCCTCCATTGCAGGTGCCACTGAAACTTTCAAAAAGATTCTCGTCAAACTTAGTACATCACAGAGATCATCTCCACCGGAATTAGAATTCACAGACATCATCAAAGTTGTAAATTTTTAAAACCAAAGATTCTATTTTTATAGTTAGGATCGTAAAAGCATAACAGAGAAACCTTACAGGAAGAATAAAAATCGAAACTTTCGACTCGAATCAAAAACAATTACAAACCCATAAATTAAATAAAAATCGATACTTTCGTGAATCAAATCGAACCTGGAGCTGAACTGGATCGAACATAGAGACGGGTTCTCCTATTGAGATTCACGAACGACGAAGAACGAGGAAATGAAACCGAGTTACACGGAGCCGCATAACGTAAGCTCGTGGTGGAGATCCTTAGCTGAAGAAACGTAGGATTCGAAGTCGTGATCCCAGCGAACACCGCCATTCCAGATTGAAATCGCCGACCTGAGGAGACGTGTATCAGAAAAAGACGACCAATAAAAATATTAACAGATAGTTATTTTAAGTCCACATGTTTTTTATTTTAAATTTCATGTTAAACCCCAAAAGCAGATATACTTGAACTTGATCATATCAATTGTCTCAATCTCGGGACTATCGGGTCATTAATTTAAACCCGAGTTCGAGTTGGGTTAAACCCGAACCTAAAGGCCCGCGCATAGCGCGAAGTAACAAACTTCATCTTCTTCATCATCTTTTTCTCTTCTTCTCCGATTAAACGCTCCTTCTACTTCAGAGTTAGGTTCCCACAGTGTAAATTTCGCGCCTTTATGGCGTCATCTTCTTCCTACAGCTCTCTCTATCTCCACTCTCTACCGAAGGTAACTCTACTAGTAAACCCACTTTTTCAATCAGTTTTGGCCTCTGATTCAATCTTGTTTCCTTTGGAATTTGAAAGGCTTCTTCCGGGTCGGGCCAATGGAAGAACGGGTTTCTGGGAGGGTCCGTTTCAAGCCGCCGGTTGTTTGTTTCTCCGGTGGTGTTTCTTCAGAAAAGTCCGAGACTTTCGGCGATCAGAGCTTCATCAGAGGGAGGCTCGAGGCGTAGGGTTTACAAGGAGTCACAGGCAGCTACTGGGTTTCCTAACGCTAAAGTGCAGCAGATTGCTTCCTCCGTCTTGCCCATTGGCTCATTCGTTGTCGTCACTTTCGGTAACGCATATAAAGTTTTGATTTTTTCTTTTTTTTTAATGGCTGAGGCATCTTCTAATTTGTTTTATTCAGCTGACAGTTTTGTGGAAAGTTGTTGAGAAGTTCATGTCCCCAAAGTCTTCTTCTCCTGGAGAAGGGAAAGCTTCTACGCAGGGAGTGAAGTGGTCTATCGGTGCTGGTACGAATCTGTTACAAGGGTTTGCTGCAAAGGTTGATAGGGAGGCTAAGCAGAGGCTTAATGAGTTCGCTAAAGAACTCAGAGCCTTCAGAAGTGTTGACATGTCAGGTCTGAATTGACTTGTTTTTTTTTTAAGAGATATGGTTGATACTAGATGTAGCTCACCTTTTAAGTGTTATGTTGCAGGATGCAACTTTGGAGATGAAGGACTATTCTTTCTAGCTGAAAGCCTTGGGTATAATCAGGTTAAAGCTCTCCCTCTCTTTCACATCTGTTATCTGTCAACTTCATTAGAGTCCGGATCTATTTATGTTGATTGAGTAACGGTTACTCATATGGTGTTTCAGACTTTAGAGGAAGTGAGTTTTTCTGCAAATGGAATCACAGCTGCAGGAGTTAAAGCCTTTGATGGTGTTCTTCAATCAAATATTATGTTGAAGGTTCTCAACCTCTCTGGAAACCCCATTGGTGATGAAGGAGTTAAGGTTAGTGTAAATACTAGCATTAAGCTTCAAAAATCACACAGGAGCTTAGTCTCCAGGTTTTACATTTCTTTCTGTGATATGGTTTCCCTTTTATCTTGTAATGACAGACTTTATGTGCTACATTGATGGAAAATTCTAGCATCGAGAAACTTCAGCTAAACAGTGCTGATTTAGGAGACGAGGTTTGTCTAAGCAGTACATGATCTTCAAACTCCTTGGTTAGCCGCAACACTTTTAATTAGTTTCATGCTCCTAACGACTTCCAGTATTCTTGTGCAGGGTGCGAAAGAAATTGCAGAGTTGTTGAAGAGAAACTCTACCTTGAGGGTTATTGAGCTAAACAATAACATGATTGACTATTCTGTAAGTTTTTTTTTCTTTTTCTATTCATGTGCTTTCTATATCGCTAAATTAAGCATCTTGGTTTATGAATTGAATCTGGTGTGTGTTCTTCTCCCCTATCCTTTTGAAATGGAGGGTAGGGATTCACAAGTCTTGCTGGTGCTCTTCTTGAGAATAATACAATACGACATTTACATCTCAAGTGAGTTTAAGAACGTAGATGGATTTTTTCTTTTAGTTTCTTTTCTTCTATATTTTATACCACCCCTGACCTGCTGATTTATGGATGATTTGTCTCAGTGGAAACTATGGTGGTGCTTTGGGTGCCAATGCTTTAGCTAAAGGACTTGAGGGTAACAAGTCTTTACGGGTACACACACTTCTCCTCTCTCTTTATGTATGCCATTTGTATGTTAGCAAAGAGTAATTCGGTTAAGCCCTTGGCCGTTCTACTCTGCAGGAACTTCATTTGCATGGAAACTCCATCGGAGATGAAGGGATTCGTGCTTTGATGGCTGGTCTATCTTCCCACAAAGGTGTTTGTTTCAGCTGTTTGAATAGAACAGTATGTCAAGATTAACTCTTTCTTACCTCTACTTGTGTGCAGGGAAACTAGCTCTGCTTGACCTCGGTAACAACTCCATCACCGCAAAGGGTGCCTTCTATGTAGCAGAGTACATCAAGAGAAGCAAGAGCTTGGTTTGGTTGAACCTGTACATGAATGATATAGGCGATGAGGTATACTATTACACATCCAATCTATATACCTGGTTGTCTATATTAATGATTTTCAATGGGTTCAGGGAGCTGAAAAGGTTGCAGATGCTCTCAAGCAAAACCGTTCAATAGCAACCATTGACATTGTGAGAAGTCTCCCTAAGTATTATGTTGCGTCCAAATCTAGCTATTTGTGAACGTTAACGCAATTTTTTTTTTTTGTAAAATAGGGTGGAAATAACATTCACGCAACTGGAGTTAATGCTATAGCTCAAGCTCTGAAAGATAATGCAATTGTTACGACGGTCAGTGCCATCAAAATTTTCTCATCTTTACTTCTTTGTTTACTTATAACATGGACGATAATGACAGTGCCAGTCTCATTCATAATTTCCTCAGTTAGAGGTTGGATATAATCCCATAGGACCCGACGGAGCTAAAGCATTATCCGAGATTCTCAAGTTCCATGGAAATATAAAGACGCTCAAGCTTGGTTGGTGCCAGGTAAAGCCGCTGCCCTTGGTCATTTCTTTACAATTGCTTATTTTGTTTTACCATTGATGGTGTTCATTCACATGTCGTGCAGATAGCCGCTAAGGGTGCTGAATACGTTGCAGACATGCTGAGATATAACAACACGATATCGGTTTTGGACTTGCGGGCAAATGGACTTAGAGATGAGGTAAGTGCAGACATATTATATTCAGCTTGTTTTGCATATTTGTATCTACGAAGGGTATTCTTTTCATAAATTGATGCGTTATTATTATTTGTTAGGGCGCTTCCTGCTTAGCTCGGAGCTTAAAAGTAGTTAATGAAGCTCTGACATCCGTTGATCTAGGATTCAATGAAATACGGGTAAAAAATCAACTACTATGTTCTTCAGCACTGTCTTGGGATCTTTATTATTTTGTTTTGTGTGAAGGATGATGGAGCATTCGCCATTGCTCAAGCTCTGAAAGCCAATGAAGATGTCACGGTTACATCTATAAACTTGGGGAACAACTTCATCACCAAGTTTGGACAGGTAAAAGAACATATATATCTCCTTGTTAAAAGATTCTGGTTGCTGAGCCTTTTTGTTTTTTTATTTAATCCAGAGTGCTCTCACGGACGCTAGAGACCATGTTCTTGAGATGACTGAAAAGGAAGTAGAGATTTTCTTCTAGAGGGACATTGAAGTGAAGACTTGTCACTCTTGTAGTTTTGCACCATTAGTCGTTGTTACATTCTTTATGATGTGTTGAATGCCTTCCTTCAAGCCAGAGATTAAAAAGAAAAAGAAAATTGTTCTTTTGTTGGTTTAGGGATTCAATTTTTATTCCAAAGAAGAGTTTCCATGGAAGTCCGACCAATTACTGGGTGGTTAAGAAAACTAATTGATCTAGAGTTATAATCTGGTTTTCTCCGGTTTTGAGTTGGTTTCTGGTTATAAGCTCGGTTTTGCTATAGATGATTACACGTGTCACGGGAAGAGCTAGTAAGAGGGGGAACTAAAAAGTCCCACATCGGAAAGACGGAGAGAATTCAACTTGTTTATATATGTCTAGAGAGCATGATTGGTCACGACCTTACTTGAACAGGATCTGTTCTATAGGAAGTACCTCTGTATCCTTGATTTCGAAGGAGACAGGCCCAGTAACCTGGTTGATGATTCATGTCCGTGCGATCTGAGTGTGATTAACGGCTACGATTCTCCTCGGAGAGGCTGTGCTGTAGAGGATCGCTACCTAGCCTGGTCTCGAACTTGCTAGGGTGGTCGCACGGTTGTCTGACAGGCTCCCTTTTTTTGCACTTCTCACCCCATATTTTTAATATCTTTCATTTTCAACCCAAACTTTTGCTTATAATTGTTTTTTTGCTTTCTTATTTAACCCTCTACTTTTTCCACTACTCAAATGAAACCTCCGCTTAAACCCTCAGCTTGCAGAGATAAAAGATAAGGTTCAGAGAGTGAAGCGAAAGTGTGCAAATGTCTTCTTCAGACGTAGCTCTTTTCTCTTCTATGATTCAATTTCGTTCGTCTTCGTCCATCCGTAATGCTCTTCCAACAATCTTCAATCTCTCTTCACCAGCCGCGAGTTCGTGCGCAATCAAATCGACCCAGATTCTTAACCGGCGTTTGAGAGCCAAATCGACGAACTTATCTCTTTCTTCCATGCCTCGGAGAGGGTTCGTATGCAGAGCTGCGGAGTACAAGTTCCCGGATCCCATACCCGAATTCGCCGAAGCTGTGAGCTACAACTTAATTCCTTCTTCTGCTTATACTCAGTTATGATGGATTCTCTTATAGACGAGTGAATTCAATTAATGGGTGGTGATTGCAGGAGACTAAGAAATTTAGGGACCATATGACAAAGAAACTATCAAAGAGGGATCTTTTTGAAGACTCTGTTGATGAGATTGTCGGAGTCTGCACTGAGGTATCTGACAACGTTCTCGCTTTCACACACACGTCTATTGAGATTATCTTCACTTGTGGTGTCTCTTTTTAGTCTCAGCTTATGATTTTTCTTGACATGTTTACTTACTGGGTATATATACACACAGAGATTAGGAGAATGGAAATGCTTCAAAATCGCCTTTTGTTTGTTTCTGAACTTGAATCTAATCGTTTTTAGAGTCAACTGAATATGCATGGTTAGGAAATGGTCTTTTGCAATGACGTTATATGATTCTACTGCTTCTCCTTTCGTGTTTAGGTTTGTGTGTGTGCAGTATTTTCCAGAAACATATGAAACTCTAGGGGGAGTGTTCTCTTTGTCTATATTGAAGAGGGTTATGTGACTATTTAGAATGAGGAGCGGTTTTGACTTTAAACCTATCTAGAAAGTTCATAAGAAAAAGTTAGAATGGTTTTTACTTTACCAATTAGCACCTCGGATCCAAACCTTTGCAAGACGGTCTGTCCTGCTGAGATATCAAATGTAATAAGTTTGTTCTGTGTTATTGGTTTGCGCCAATGTGCAGATCTTCGAGACGTTCTTGCGGAGCGAGTATGGAGGACCTGGAACACTCTTGGTTGTACCCTTCATCGACATGGCTGATACTCTCAATGAAAGGGAACTGCCTGGAGGTCCACAAGCCGCACGTGCAGCTATCAAATGGGCTCAGGATCATGTAGACAAAGATTGGAAGGAATGGACCGGCACCGATTAGTAGCACCCGAACCTCAAATCATCAAAATATAGTTCAATGCTCATGTATCAGAGGGTATATTGTCTTTGTAAAACTCTGAATTTTGCAGATTTCAGAATTTTATTAGTTCTCTTCTTATAAAAAATCCTTGGTCTCATCATTTGTTTCCCAAGGTGATCAGTGTATGGTTGAGTAGATTCTTCCGATGTACCAAATAAGATACCTGAGATCTGTTAGTTATAACTTATAATGATTCAAGATTAATATGCTCTATGTTGTTAAGCAAAGCTAGTTATATTTGTTCCAAAAGCCAATTTGTGTCATACAAAACGGTGGAGACAGAACGATGGGACAGACAGCCAGGACGAAATAATTATGTTCCCATGATACTTCCAAGTAGCTCAACACTAACGGTTGACTTTTCCTCTGAATAATTAGTTCGTGACTTCGTGTTATTATATAGTTTTCCTCTAAATGAATAGGAGTGGCAAATAACATACAAAAACAAAACGAATCAATAGTTGATGGATGGGTTGACTTTGACTCTTTTTTTTTAAATGGGTCCAGAATGCAACCGGCCATTGTTCCCAAGTCTTATAACGGGTGTGATCGGTAGTGACTGTGAGTGCTCTCTACAGCCTCATTTCTTTTTAGAGCACTAAATCTACACCAATCTTGATTTCTATTTTTTTTTAAGTTCACAGCCTTTTTATAAAATCCACAGCACTTCTTTGAAATTATGTCTTTACAATTTCTCTGCAGAGACAAAAACCTACAGCCCATATTTAAAGACTTTTAAAAATTAGAAATCTAAAGCCAAAGCAATAAAAACCACAGCAATATTTCTACAGTCAAAAAATGAAATCACAGCACTTACCAATCAACCCCAACAACTCACAATTGACAACCCATGACTGATAAATTAAAGACTACCTGAACATATCCATATTTAAAGCATCTTCACTCTCAGGTAATAAGATTCCAAAACTAAATACTATCCCCATCAATCATTAAATTAGAAAATGAAGGCGACGAAACTTCCCACATAAAGGCAATCATTCGAATCTGTAACGGTTAATGCCATAACTAATGATTAGTGGTTCTCTTTGCGTGGGAGGACTACGAACAATGCTGCCTTTTACAATTCAAGAAGGGCAGAAAACATACATCCAACTTGCACATTTGCCTTGAGAATAAAGTAAAAAATGGAGATGGAGCAGAAAACTTATATATACTGTATAAACATTGTCTTCATGTAAACGTTATATTTTTTCATATCAAATCCATACAAGTTATCAGATAAGATGGCATCGGTTACGGTAAACATAAGATTAATTAATCTTTAATACCGAATTATATAAAATAGGTTATGAAAATAATGTAGAATTGAACGAGGAAATATCCTAACTCTTCCTTACCCTTACACATGGGTCGTACCAATTGTCGGCAGCCTCCATGCACGTAACTTCATGATCACGTGGATCCTCATACACTCCACGACCACGTGTCAATCTCTCAGATCACATAAACCGATCTACGAAGCAACCTGTTCCTCGTTCACGATGGATCTCACGTGGCACACAGTCAGTGGTCAGAGTTTCCAAGAAAAACACCCAATAATGAACAGCCACGCGTCTAAATAGTTGACACACTTGCCAACTGATTATATATTTTCGCCTACTTTCTCGATCTAAAGTCGAAACAAACACAAACATACAAAAACAACAAATTTGATCACAAGTCATCGAAACATGATCCACACTAAAACCGGGTCAAATCGCCGGATCCTGACCTTTCCGGCTGTGCAACCATGCAAATCAATCTCCGTAACCACGCTACTCGACTCACTGATTCAACTCGCCGGCGACATCCTCACGTTCAAGCAGAAACACTTCTCCACCAATAAACGAAGCTTCCAAAAAACCATCAGGCAGATCCAAAACCTAGCTATCGTCTTGGAAGAGATCCGGATCCGAGTCGGGTCTCGAAGACGCTACTTTCCCGGCGTCTCGAGCCTCTCGGAAATCCACGTCATCTTCCAGAAGCTCAAGTTCCTTCTTGAAGACTGCACGAGAGACGGAGGTAGACTATGTATGTTGATGAGCTCAGATCAAGTCTCGGATCACCTACGGGTCCTGACTCTATCCATCTCCACTAGCCTCAGCGCGTTTCCTGTCTCGTTCGTTGACTTACCGATCGAAGTCAACGAGGTGATTGGCCTAGTGGTGCAACAAGCCCGTGAACACGTAGTCAGACCCGACTCGGACGATAAAAAGGTCATAGCTTCCGTTAATGGAGTCCTTGCTCTGTTCGAGAACAGAGTCATCCCCGATCCGGATGAGATTAACCGGATCTTGGATCGCGTAGGGGTCCGAACGTGGGGAGATTGCCTTAAAGAGATCAACTTTCTCGGAGAAGAGATAGATGCGGAGCGGTTAGAGAATAAAAAGAAGAATAATAATAGTAACGCACGAGTAGAGCTTCTAAGCAGCTTAATGGGGTTCATATGCTACTGCAGATGCGTGATACTGAACAAGAGAGATCATCATCATCATCATCATCATGATGAAAGCGAGTTGCGTGTTCATGAAGATTTAATTCGAGGAATAAAAGTTGAGGATCTTCTTTGCCCGATTTCTCTAGAGATCATGACGGATCCTGTGGTCATAGAAACAGGGCACACGTACGATCGGAGCTCCATCACAAAATGGTTCGGATCCGGGAACATCACGTGCCCCAAAACCGGAAAGATCCTGACCAGCACCGAGTTGGTTGACAACGTTTCCGTGAGTCACGTGATCCAAAAGCACTGCAGAGCAAACGGCGTCGTTTTGGAAATCAACGGTCGGAAAAGAAAAAGTCACGGTGACGTGGCGCCGGATAGTTTAGCAGCGAAAGGAGCAGGAAGACTTATCGCGAGGTTCCTCACTTCAGAGCTGCTAACAAACGGCGACGAAGAGATGGTTTACAGAGCTCTTAGAGAGATTCGCGTTCTGACCAAGACAGGTAGTTTTAATAGATCTTGTCTGGTCGAAGCCGGCTGCGTGAGTCCGCTTTTAAACCTTCTGACGTCAGAAGACTCGAGGATTCAAGAGAACGCAATGGCTGGACTTCTGAATCTCTCTAAACACGTCGCCGGAAAAGGTGAGATCGCAGGAGAAGGGTTGGGGATCATCGTGGAGATTCTCAACGAAGGAGCTAAAACAGAGACGAGGCTATACGCTGCTTCTGCTCTGTTCTATCTCTCTTCCGTCGAAGACTACAGCTTACTAATCGGTGAGCATCCAGACGCGATTCCTGGACTGATGAGGATCGTTACAGGCGATGAGTACGGCGACTCGGCGAAACGCAACGCGTTGCTTGCGGTTATGGGTTTGCTGATGCAATCCGAAAACCACTGGCGCGTCCTCGCCGCCGGCGCTGTTCCGGCTCTTCTCGATCTGCTGAGAGACGAGGAAACGGGAGGAGAGCTCACGGCGGATTGTTTAGCGACGCTGGCGAAGCTGGCGGAGTATCCCGACGGGACGATTGGTGTGATCCGTCGCGGGGGTTTGAAGCTCGCGGTGAAGATTTTGTCTTCTTCTGAAGTCTCGCCGGGGGTGAAACAGCACTGCGTTGGTTTGGTTTTGAACCTGTGTCTTAACGCTGGGAACGACGTCGTTGGGGTTCTTGTGAAGGACTCGGTGGTGATGGGATCGCTTTACACGGTGATAAGTAACGGCGAGTATGGAGGGAGCAAAAAGGCTAGCGCGCTTATCAGAATGATTCATGAGTACCAGGAGAGGAAAACCGGTTCAGTTGAACCGAGTTTTCAGAGAGGACGGTTCATCCACGCATGGTGATTTTGGTATATAACTCTTGAATATTTGAAAGGGTTATTTACCAAAAGAAATAATCAATTACTTAGATTAAGGGGGCTGAAATTATTTATTTTTTTCTTGCATAAAGGGGTTAAGTATATATAAGCTCAGGCGTGTTTAAAAAATCCAAAGAGCTATGAGCTTCTGGTTTTTCAAGGAGAAGCTTTGTCCATAATGTAATTATTATATTTTACTGGAAATAAAATGAATTTTCAAACAAAAGCTATTTCAGTGAAGTGAACACAAATTGGAGGAGAATTACTCGAATTATCACCAAATTTATTCAATTTAAATTTATCAATGAACATATTAAAACTGAAATCAAATAAAAAGATTGTAGAGGATATTAAAAATATAACTAGCTGGTTGCCCGCAAATTCACAGATATATATATTATATTATGTATAGAATGTCATAAATTTTGAATAATAATTAGCAACACTAAAAATATACTTTTTAATATCACATAGTTTGAAAATTAGTCGTAAAGTTTCTATAAATCTGATGTAAAAATAACTGAACAATATATTTAGTATAAGCAAATGCTTGTGCAATTATATATGTAATTATCACATTAACTTCACCAACATATGCATCTATTCTGCCTCTTCTTATTTTTCTCATTATCATTTCGTTATTTTTATTATATTTTTTCTAATTTTTTACATATTTTTTGCCAAATATTTATTTCTCTCTCTAAATAGTAACCCAAAACATACAATCAATAAACCAAAAATCCATCTTAGAATTCTTTCAATCATATCATTACTTTATTCACTATATTATTCGACTTAAATGCAAAATATTTTCTTAAATCAAAGTTTTCTAATCTGTCCGATTTTCAAAGCTTAATGATTTATAAAGCATAAACAGACATTGTAATAGATTAATAATTATTGTAGATATGAATATATTTTTATATGAATATGAAATTATTATATCTATTTCTATTCATTATTTTATGTAGTATATAAACATAAAAATAATTGATTAGACATTATTACCATTAATTATTATTTGTCATTTAGGTTATTTGGCAAGTGACAATAATTAGTTTTAGACTTATATTTTATTTTGGAACTAGTTAAAATAATTAAAAATTATAAAAGTTTTGTTCATTATATTATTTAGTTTATAAATATAAAGAAGAATTGATCAAAGGTTATTATTATTTATATAATTTCAACAATTATTTTTATAAATCATTATTTGTAATATATTGTAGATTACTTGACAAGTGATATTAATTGGTTCTAGATTTTTTTTTTAAATCTAAACTAAAATAAATAAAATTAAAATTTATAGACCAAACAAATCATAATAATTTTCTTAAGACTTCACAAATGATCGTCATCTACATTAAAATCACTTAAGTGACTTCTCGTTTAATAGGAGAATTTTATCTTTAATAAATGTTTTATAAACAGATAAGTAATTTAAAATTAAGATAACATAATTTTGTAAGCCATGATAGATAATTTTATAAATTTTTTAATTTTTTTTATAAATGACTTATCAGACATATATGGACATTATAAGACATTAATAATTATTATAATTATTTATATATGAATATAATATTTTAATAAGAATATGAAATCATTTTATCGATTTCTATAAATTGTGTTCTACTAATAATTTTATGTAGTCTATAAATATAAAAAGAATTAATCAAACATTATTACACTTTTTATAATTTTGATAATTAGTTACCATCTAATCTATTAAAACAGAAGTACAATCTAATATCCTCCTATATATTAATTGAGAACTCACTTAAGTGAATTTTGCTTATGTGTCATTCATAGGTGTAGTTTAGATTTAATTCTTTTAATATGATTGGTTGTTGATATTTGAATTTTCATTTATTTAATTAAAATTTTAAAAAGGAAACTAATTCTAGAATTACCTAATCTAATTATTCATCTTAAATATATATGAATTAACATAATTCGTTTATAGAAACAATTAAATGTCATAGATTTCATTATATAAAGTTAGAATATGCATATAAATACATAAGATATATTATAGAAATAATTATATAAAAAATTTTAAACACATTTCATTATTTGTTTGGCTAACCAATTATGAATTTTATGTAATTATGTTAAACACTAAATAAAAAATGTGTGAGAAAGACTGATTTGTGATTTGACAAATTATGGAAATTTTGTAACTATTTTGCTACTAAGTAAAATAAAAACAAAATAAAGTGAAAAATAGAAAGTATTACAAAATATTGTTTTGTTCATTAATCTTCAGTTTTTTTATCAATCACAAAATATGTCATAAAAAGATTTTTGAAAAGTTAGATTAAAATTTATAGAATTACCACTATATTTCAAAACTCTTCTTAGATTATATAATACCGAAATTTTTGATTTTCAAAATATTTATAGTTAAAAGGTTATATTTAATAGTTATGAATATTTTTTTAATTTACAAAATTATAAATATAATATATAATTTTCATACAATGTTTATACCCGCGAAATCGCGGACAAACTAAACGAAATACTTGATTGGTAAGTACTTGTATAAATAGATATGATACATGTCCTATCTAATAGTCTCTATTTTTATTTTAAAGATTTTGGTGAGATATTTGAACCTGCATACAACACGAAATACTTGATTAGTAAGTACTTTATCATTCTTAATTAATCTTTTACTTCAATAATTTTTTTACTCCTTTGACAATAATCATTGTAGGTGATTGGTTGGGCTTTATCTTCTTACTTTAATTTTATTTATTTTTAAATTATTAAAATTTACCAATCATGTTTTAACTTTATTTTTAATAGTTAAAACCTAAATCAAGTTTCTGTTAACTTTTACCAATCATGCTTTAGCTTTATTTTTAAAGGTACAACAAAAAAACTAAAGCAAACTTTTTTTAATGTATTTTAGGTAAAAAACCTAAAGCTTTCTCTTATATGCTGTAGAATCTGTGAAATAAAAAAAATATCTATAATATCAAATAGATTAGATAATCATAATTAAAAACATCTATAAATATTTAATTTAGTTTTGGGTGTTGTAAAAATAATTGAAATATTTTAAATATATATTATTTACATATCACATTTTAAATAACAATAAACTTTGAGAATTTATAAAAATATTAATATAAATTATTTAATTGATAAAAAAATAATTATTTTATATATACATCACAGATTTCACATATTTATTTTAAAATATCTACAACCTATAATCTACAGCTACAACAAATTTAACTACAACAAAAATCTCTGCAAAAAAATCTACAGTAACAACTTTACAGGTACAACCAATTTACCTACAGCTAAACTTTTACATCTAAATTTTTAGAGCCACAGTTGAACCAATCATCACCATTGTATTGTTTTCAGATTTTAATAGGTTAAGTGATCAATGTCGGTGAGCTTAAATCACTTAGTCAATATTTATATGGAATGTATGTAAAGACGATAATTTTTAAACTTTGTGACACGAGTTAAGGTTTTTTATTGGTCATGTAAATATATGATTTGATTGGTCAAGTTGTAAATCAAAATATCATGTGGTTTACCCTTTAAATTGCAATGATTTTATCTTAAATTGTTGTATTTGGAGGTGATAACGTTCACTGTTTTTTATGCATGAAAAAACATTGATTTTGTGAATTTTTTTGTAAATATTGATTTTTAATGCATCACACAAAATATTATTATATATATTTTACACTTTTTTCATATTTTTATGCTTCACCTACTAATATCTGGATGTAAACAATTTTCCTATATATATTAAACATAAATCATCTAAGTAACTTTTGTTTAGATATCACTCATAGTCGAAACCTTAAAAAAAAATTATAGTGTGATGGATTGATAATTTTAAATTATTTTAACTAAATTATAAAAGGTAATTTTAGAACTAATTAAAATAATTTTCCAAATGATTCAAATAACATCGAACATAATGATTTATAAGAAAAAGTAATTATCATTCAAAATCCATAAGATTATAAATTATTTTCATATGTATATACAGAATAAAAACAATGTTAATCCGGATAACTAAATAAAATAAAATTTTGTTACATTTCATATGTTTACACTTAACATTATAGTTACAAATAAAATTAACATTTAATTTTGAATGATAAAAAATATATTTAGTTTCATGAAAATATAATATTTCTGGTTTTATAAAATATTCGTACCTAGGCCTGAGACTTATTATCCGAGATCCGGATACGATCTGAGATCTGATCCGGATCCGCTCCGAAAATCTGAATATCCAAAGAGGCCTAATCCAGATCTGGATACTAAAATGTTGGATCCGTCAAAATCAGATCTGGATCCGGATATCTTGATTGTCCGGATATCTGGATCCGTAATTTTTATTGATAATTATTTCAAAATAGTAATATCTATATATAAAAATTAATTTTATTTATTATATTTTCATTTTTATAATGGTATATAAATTTAATATAAACTTTATAATATTATACATAGAATAATTAAAACATCATGTACATTTTTATTTCTAAATTATTGTTAATGTTTTATATATATTAATATTTTTTTTTATTTATTTTAATGATCCAAATTTGGATATTCACCTGATATTATAATTTTTAGAAGGATATCCGACACCCGGATATCCGAGAACCCCGAATCCGGATAAGGATAGTAATCATGGTTCCGCCCGATAAGAATCCAGATCCTTAAAATTCTTCGGAAACCCGATCCGTCCTAGGCCTATTCGTACCCGCAAAATTACGGGCCACCACCTAGTAATTTATTAAAAGAGAAGTACAATTTGGAATTAATCTTAAGAGTTGCAACTTATTTACATATCTATGCCACTGAAGTAATAATTATACCTAACTTAATCAATTATTGTTTTTTCCTAATTTGACAAATAATGTCCTAAATCTAATGCACAATCAGTTTGGTTTAATTATTTTACCAACATATAGTAATATTGAAATTTTATGTCGACAAATAAAACATTATTGTAAGTTGTTTTCAAAGCTAGATAGCCATCATCTCAATGATTTTATATATCTCGACCATTACAACTTCACAATACACAAATTCATAAACAACAAATGTAAATACAAATTAAAATAGCAATTACTCGACACTGCTATCGGTTCAAATCATGCACTCCAACAAAACCGAAGAATGTTTAAAGTTTCTGCCTTATTAGTATATGTTTTCTCATTTTGTATTTACATTTTTTATATAAAATTTCTATTTACATTTTAAGATTTGCTAACCTCCTCCAAACTATTTTTCCTAATAACACTGAATTTCTTTACAAATGTCCACCCACATAACTCTTCTTCTTCGCACATATATGTTTTGCATTTAAAAAATGTTTTATCAAATTTATTATTCTATATCAATACTATTAAAAGGGAAAAAGTCCTAAAAAATCTACTTAAAAAAAATTGTTGCACCATTTCATTTAACTAATACATTTGGTCTTACCTAACTATAACTATACATGATGATTTTATTTATTAGTCGACATAGTGGACCAAAGTTTTTGTTTAACTAAATCCCAGTCGTGATGTTCATTTTCTTGGGCTAATCTATTGTTTAAGCAATTTATTTTATTGGTCCATGTCTAAAATATATAATAATATCATTATAACATACAAAATCTCAAATATAAATTTATAAAACTTTAATTTTAAACAAAAAAAATTCTTCTTCGATATAAAATGATTTTATAACATGATAATGTACAACAAAACTAAAATACAAATTCATATTAAACACTGTTTAAATATCATATGGTCTTATAGAGTCAAACAATATCAGATCCCAGATTAATGATTGGTTTTGAATTTTGAACGAGATTTATCAGGTTTTATGTATCAGGTTTTAACTAAATCTGGACCGTAATATATACAAGTCACTGGATTTATTGGTTTGACTACGGGTCTAGGTCGGGTACGGAAACACTTCTAAAACTCTTAAAAACCCTACAAATGTATATTATTTGATCAGCCCAAAATCTAACAAGCAAATCTTATATTTTACCAGCTGAACAAATGTAACTTTTATAAAATGCACACAATACAAAAATGATGTTATGACATAAAAGTGTACATACAAAATCTCAAATAAACTAACTGATAAGTTAATATAATTTACACAAAAAGAAACGTCTTCTTCTCTGATATAATACAACTTTATAACTTGATAATGTACTTCAAAACCAAAACACTAATTCATTTCAAACATTTATATTAACCGGAGAAACCCGCGCTTTTGAAGCGCGGATCAAAATCTAGTATATGTTTTAAAGCATTGAGTACTATATACTACTCTATATTTAGGTTACCTTATTATAACTAACAAGGAAAAATATTCCTCCACACATTCTTCAAAATCATAACTAACGATTTTATTGTTACATAAAATTTTGCTATTTATTTAAAATCGTAAATAACAAACATAATCAATTTTTATCACCAAAAATATTTAAGAATATTCCTTATTTATTACAAACTCAATCATTTAGTTAAATCGTAATCTTTCTATATATTTGAGACTAAACTACTTTTTATAATCCATCTTATCAATAAATTATATTTTAAATGAAACTATGTACAATAGATTTAGCCTTTAGGTAATACTTTCTATGTTGTTAAAAAAAAAGGTAATATTTTCTATAATCTAGCTAAGCAAAAAATTATATTCATAGCAGTATTATCAATACTATTGATTTAGGCAGACGACTAAATATAGGGAACATATACCTCAACTATTTCTATTGATTCATTACGTATGTTATACCATTTATACAAAACTTTACTTATAAAAAACGTAAAAGCAAATACATGTACGATTTCATGGTCAACCACCAACACATACGTTTAGATTATAAATATATGTATATCATTTAGACAAAACAAAAATTTACTTATTAAAAAAGTAAAAACGAACACCCGCTCGGATGAGCGGGTCAAACTCTAGTTAACTATTATTTGTAATATCATTCAAACTATTCGGTAAGTGATATTAACTAGTTATATACTTATCTTTTATTTTAGATTTAATTAAAATAATTAAAAATTAAATATCGTTCAATATATAGTAGGAGTTGGGCTTTTTTGTGCCAATTATTTCTTTGTGTGTTGAGTTAAAAGCCCATACTTTTAGTTTCTGTTTATGTCAATATTTTCTTTAGCACACGGAACGTTTGAGAATCGAACAATCCAAGTATATAGAGTGATCTAAAACGTAACCGGTAGATTCCATTCCGACCGAAAACAAGGGTTTTTTTTTTTTTGTTAATCAGATGAAGAGGCAAAAAGTAATCGAGTTAGATCGTGTGGAGACGCCGACGAAGAGCTTCAACATAGATTGGGACAATGTTTTGGTCGACGAGGATGTCCCCGACTTGGAGATCGTCGACAAAACCCCGCCGCACGAGCCTGCTTTCTCCGGCGACGATTCCGCCGTCTGCGTGAAATCCCTCAAGGACAGCGAGCTCGACGATCATCTGAAGCGTCAGAGGTCGCTTCTCGCTTCTTTCGCCGACAAGTTGCCGGATAAGGGCGCGAGAATCCGCTCGAGAATCGGAAGCCTCGAGTACGAGAAGCAGCGACGGTTGCTCCGCCGCGCCAAATCGGTTCGTCCTTTGGTTCCCGACTCAAAAAAACGAAACCTTTTTTGAATGTCTGTGTTTGTGTAATCATTAGTGTTCTGTCTTTTATATCTTAAGTTTGTTACTTTCACTGGTTTTTGTCAGGATACAGACGAATGTCAGATCCTCGCGCAGCCAAAAAGCTCAGGTATGTTGTTTTTGTCTTTACTAATGTTTGTTGAAGAGTGCTTAAAGTTGAATTCTAACATATAAAGTTCTTAAAGATGTGTGTAAGCAAGCGAATACAGCTACAGGATCAAAAGAGGCGTCTCGGTCAACATTCGTTTCTCATTTTAGTGTTAATCTCAAAGTATGATGCTTTTTTTTTTTCATTCCCTCTTGTTTTTTTTTCAAGTTGCTGCTTCTCGACTTGATGATAATCCTTTTGTTTAACAGGTGGAGGCTCGACCAGTGAAACTCTTTAGTGAAGATTTGGGACGCGAAAGCTGGAAAGGAAAGGCTAGTGGAGAGACTACAACAAAGCAAAGCAATGGGTGGCGGTCGTTGCCGAGACTAGGCAAGTCTCAGATCGGTGAAACAAACTTTTATTCTGGATTTAAGGACCCAAAAGGGAAGCGAGAACACGATGAAGCTTCTGTAAGTAGAAAAAGAAAGACAAAGGAATCTTCCCCTTATTTACTCGTTGATGATGATGATGATGAAGACGACGTCGTTGGATATGATACTCCTAGGTCCTTATCTTTTCTCTATGCTACTGCTTCATCGAGAGTTAAGTGTATTGACGTATATTTACTTTTTTTCTCTCACAGGGAGTTGAGCTGTAAAGCATCTCTATCACAGAGGTCAAGCTGCAGGAAGGTATCTCATCTTATTCCATATATTTTGTACACAATTAATATAAACTAAGCTCAGCACCTTTTCTGACACTTTTTTTTTTGCTATAGAAATCAGATGATAAAGTTATTAATTTGGACGAAGAGGAACCTGAGTCTCCAGTGGTAGTAGAGGAAGCTCTTGAACTTCCTGAAGGGTAAAAAAAAGAGTTGTTTCTGTTTTGCCTTTCATCAAGTGACTGTGATTCTTGTTGGAAGTAACTTAGTTTTAGTGAAAATCTGCAGGTTACCGGGAGATATTTGCTACCCATCAAGGTTAGTGAAAAAGCTTTCATGTAGTAGTTGGTGTAGGTTTACTCACTGACATTGTTATTTTTTCTTCACTTATCAAGGGATGACCCAGACCTTGTTCAAGTGTCTCTTGATGATCTTAAATGCCTTTCACCTAGAGAATGTCTTACATCTCCAGTTATAAATTTCTACATCAGGTGACTTTTGAGTGACGGACTTCACATATTACAATTATATATCTTGTGTTATTGCTTTTTTTTTTCTTTCTTTCTTTTGTGTGATTATTCTCCCTTTTGTTTGGCTAGGTTCCTGCAGCACCAGGTGTTTGCAGCGAATCAGACAGCTGCTGATTGCCATTTCTTTAACACATTTTTTTACAAGAAGCTCATAGAAGCTGTTTCATACAAGGTGGGTTTCTTTTGTCCTGAAGTTTCATTGCTTGAAAATAGATGGTTGAATCTAAATTTAATGTTCAACTGTAGCAAGAAGTAAGAGAATCTGATGATAGCATCTCTTCTTTGAATCTTGTGATTCACATATATTTCTTTTTGGCTACTTATGCGGTCTCTGCGTATTGTCTTTTCAATGTAAGTAGGGTAACGACAAGGAAGCATCTTTTGTGAGGTTGAGACGGTGGTGGAAAGGTTTTGATCTATTCCGTAAATCATATATATTTATACCAATTCATGAGGAGTAAGTATTTTCTTGACTGTTGTCTATTAATACTTCCATGATTACATCTTTTTGGCATGATATTCAATCATTTAATCTTGTGGGTATTATGCATAAGGTGCTATTTTAGATCAGAGTTATGGTATCTCAGTATGTTCTTTGATTGCATAATAGTTTGTTCTCTTACATGTTTCAGTCTCCACTGGAGCTTGGTGATCATTTGCATCCCAGACAAGGAGGATGAATCAGGTTTGACTATATTTCACTTGGATTCATTGGGACTTCATCCAACAAGATCAATTTTTAATAACGTCAAAAGGTGAGACTAGAGGAATCATTGCATACAGTTTCTCAGTGTTAAAGACCATCTTCACTAGATTCCGTTTGTTTTCATATGTGGTTTTGATTAGGTTTCTGATTGAGGAGTGGAGTTACCTGAATCAAGATGCTTCTCTACCGGATTTACCAATCTCAGAAAAGATATGGAGTGACCTTCCAGATAGGATCAACGAAGCTGAAGTGAAGGCTAGTCTCTTTTTTAAGTAGTATTTCTTAGAAGACAAATTGTAGTCTTCATCTAAACTATATGGCATTTCACTTTTCATTCAACAGGTTCCGCAGCAAAAGAATGATTTCGACTGTGGTCTGTTTGTGCTCTTGTTTATACAACGGTTCATCGAAGATGCTCCTAAGAGGTTGAAACTGCAGGATCTGGGAATGGTGCGTTTCTTTTTTCTATTATCTCTATTCTTCATCTCTTATAAACACTGTTGTTAACACTAGTTGGTGTCTTGTTTCCAACTCCAGATTCACAAGAAGTGGTTTGAACCCAAAGAAGCCTCCGCTTTGAGGATCAAAATCTGGAACAAACTCATTGAGCTATTCCTTGAGAATAATCAAACAGTTTAAAGCTGTAAATAGAACAGTCCCTGATTTATGCCAAAACATTCTCATTTATCAGTGATTTCTTAAGTATGGCTTTTCATCACACAGTTGTAAAAAAATAAATAAGAATGCATCAATCTTAATTGAATTACCCACACTAAAAACGATGACAAAAGAGAAAAGCACACAAAGACAAAACCAAAAGCAATTTATAAACAACACGCAAGCCACTCTCACAAGTCACAAGTAACGTTATTGCTTCATTTTTCGTTAAGTAGGTGAATGGGGATGGTGCGCCTCTCTCTCTCTCTTATTTTATATATATATATATATATATATATATATATTCCTCCTCTCTTCATAAACACTTTTGTTGTTAACACAAATTCTTGTCTTGTTTCCACCTCCAGATTCATAAGAACTGGTTTAAACCAAATGAAGCCTCCGCTTTGAGGATCAATAATATGGAACAAACTCGTTGAGCTATTCGGTGAGATTAATCAAATAGATTAAAGCTGTACAGAACAGAGTTCCTGATTTATGCCAAGACATTCACATTGATCAATGCTCTTTAATTAGTGCTTTCTCATCACAGATCATTGCCTTTGGAAAGTCTTTTCTTCAAAAGCTTGAAAAGAATGCATGCCATAATCAGAATATATTAAGAAACTAGGACAAGACCCGCGCAGAAGTTTATCAAAATTAAAAATTTAAAACATATAGTATTGGAAAATTAAATATTTATATGTGCTCAAATTTTTAATATATATTTATACTATTATGTTTTCGATTGTATAAGTTAGGCCGTGACCATTTTTAGTTGTAATTAAAACCTATTTTTAATTTAACATAAGGCGATTGATTTGGGCTTAAATTTTTTCACTAATTTCAAGAATTTCACTATGCAATTATGGATGTTCTTTATATCATAGAGGACATTATATTCTTTCTTGAAATAGAGATGATTGTGTTTGTGAATTGGAACTCAAACTATCATACTATAAATATAGTCATAGTACTCCAGGGTTTACCAACAAGAAATTTCATGTTTACCATTTTCATAGTACTACTTTTCATCTTTACCACCACTAAAGAGACATTTTCAAAAATACATTCTTCATTAAGATGCAAAAGATTCTTATACACTTGTTCTCTATATATATAATAAATCATTATTTAAATAAATAAAAATAAAAAATAAAAACATAAAAAAAAATTGCGAAATTAAAAAATAACTTTTTTTATGTTTTCGAATTATACTTTTTCAGATTCGAACTTTTTTATAATTTTTTTTTGAATTTTCTTTTATCGAATTTTTTTTATTTATTTTCAAAATTTCTTTTTTAAAATCGAAAATTATATTTGAAACTATTTTTAAATTTCTTTTTATATTTTTTAAGTATTTATTATATATTTATTAGAATCCTAAATTTCACATTCCAAAAATCCTACACCACCCCTCAACTGTAAACCCTAAGTCTAGATTAGTTAACTCTAGGGGTATAAGTGTCTTTTACCTTTCATAAAAAGTGAGAATAAAAATGATTAGTGTAGACATGAAAAGTGGTACTATGAATGTGGTATTTGTGGCAATTTTCCTTCCAATAAACTATTAAAAGCCAAAGTGTCTTTTATGTGGGAATTTTATGTTTACCACCACTAAAAAGATATTTTCAAAAATACATTTTTCATTAAGTGACAAAAGACTCTTATATTCATGTTCTTTATATATATAATAAATAATTATTTAAATAAGTAAAAAGAAATTATGTTTTCGAATTATACTTTTTCAAATTCGAACTTTTTTATATTTTTTTGTTTTTGATTTTTTTTTGAATTTTGTTTTTCAAAATTTCTTTTTAAAAATCAAAAATTATGTTTTAAACATTTTTTAAATTTTTTTAAATTTTCTAAGTATTTATTTAAATATTTATTAGAATCTTAAATTTCATATTCCAAAAACTCTACCCCACCCCTCAACTCTAAATCCAAGTCTAGATTAGTTAGCCATAGGGTTATAAATGTCTTTTACCCTTCGTTAAAAACTGAGGGCAAAAATGTTTAGTGTAAACATGAAAAATGATACTATGAATGTGATATTTTTGACAATTTACCGTCTTTTATTGACAACAAAATATAAACAAATTAAATACATGAAATATTTAAGGGTAAATTTCATAAAAATACCCCAAGTAAATTTTTTAAGCTTTTTAATACTTAAACTTTTTTACTACCCAATTTAATACCCCGATAAACTATTTTGCTCATTTTAATACACCAACATTTAAAATTGTGCATTTTAATACCCAAACTTTATTTATTTTAATAGAAATACTAATAAGTTTCAAATGAAATTTAAAAATCTCTAAAATTTATAAAAAAATCTCAGAAAATTCTATTTTATTTTATGCTTGAGAAATAAAAGTATCTAAATTTTATTTAATCTTAAATTCTGTAATAAAAGTTTTAAGTAGTAAATATTTTTTTTTCTGAAATAAAAAAACAAATTTATTTATTTTCTTAAAAATTAAATTTTATATTTTTTAAAATTTTCTCCATAGTTTATTTACATACTTTCTTAAATCTTAAAATAAAATTAGATTTTGTTTTACATTTTTCTTAGATTTGAAGATCTTTTAAATTTCGTTTGAAACTTATTAGTATTTTAATTAAAATAAACAAAGTTTAAGTATTAAAAGAGGTAAAATTTTAAAATTTTATGTATTAAAGTGAGAAAAATAATTAGTTGGGATATTAAATTAGACAGAAAAAAAGTTTGGGTATTAAAAAACTTAACAAAATTTAGTTGGGTATTTTTTAGAATTTTCCCAATATTTAATGTATTGTTTCTAATGAATTTGTTCCCATATTAAGTTTTGCTTCCTGAAGAAAAATACAAATTACCGGATTTACCAATCTCAGAAAACATATGAAGAGACCTTCTGTTAAGGATACTAGATCCCTCTCTATCAAGTCTGTAATATTCTCATAATACACTTATGGTAACATATGTAAATACAGAGCTCCTAGGGTTTTAGTCTTATCTGTATATAATCATGCTTTAGCCACTCTT
>NC_027752.1:4297947-4309865 GCF_000695525.1 Brassica oleracea var. oleracea
GTATCAGAGCCTTCTTAAAGTTTTTCTTCTTAAAATCTCTCCGCTTCTCTTCTTTTGCTCGATCTATTCGATCCCCCTCTTCTTTGCTTCTTCTTCTTCTTCCTCAATTCAACCATGTCCACCACAACTGCTGAAACCGTTGAGATCACACCCAAAGCGCTCCTTCACATTAACATGTCCAATGTTACCAAACTTTCCTCAAACAACTTTCTCATGTGGAGTATCCAGATTCAGGCTCTTCTGGATGGCTATGGACTTTCTGGTCACCTTGATGGCTCCAACCCACCGCCAGCGCCCACTGTTGTCAACGACGGAGTCACCACACCGAATCCCGAGTTCACTACTTGGACCCGTCAAGATCGTCTTATTTTCAGTGGTCTAATAGGTGCCATTACGCCCACTATCCAACCTATTGTATCCACTGCGAAGACAGCTGCTGAGATCTGGTCCACTCTCTCCTCCACATATGCCAAACCTACAAGGGGTCATATCCAGCAGATCAAACTCCAAATCAAGGGCTGGACAAAAGGTACAAAGACTATTGATGAGTACCTGCAAGGGTTTGTTACGAGATTTGATCAACTTGCACTCTTTGGGAAACCTATTGAGCATGAAGATCAAGTTGAATACATCCTTGGTGGTCTTCCTGAAGAATACAAGTCAATTGTGGATCAGTTAGAAGGACGTGACATCACACCTACTGTGACGGAAATTCATGAGAAGCTTCTCAACAAGGAAGCTAAGCTCCTCACCTCCTTGAAGGAACCTGCAGCTATTCCTGTCACTGCTAA
Organism: Brassica oleracea var. oleracea; assembly: GCF_000695525.1. Classification (NCBI taxonomy): domain Eukaryota; kingdom Viridiplantae; phylum Streptophyta; class Magnoliopsida; order Brassicales; family Brassicaceae; genus Brassica; species Brassica oleracea. Next base: position 4,298,739 of record NC_027752.1, read on the forward strand.
TGTTGCTTCCACACAGCCGCCAAACTCTCGTTACAATCAGCCACGCATGCCTCAGAACAATCAACAGTGGAACCGCAATCAACAACACAAGCATGGCAACAACAACAACAAGTATCAAAAAGGTTCACAAGGAGGATACCAGGGGCGTTGTCAAATCTGTGGAGTTCAGGGCCATAGCGCACGCAGGTGTCCTCAGCTTCATGGTCATGGTTCTTCTACTGGTAGCGTCTCCGTCAACAACGCCTATCCACCATGGCAACCACGTGCGAACCTTGCTCTTGGTGCAACCACTCTGAACAACTCCTGGCTTCTCGACAGTGGGGCCACTCACCATATGACGAACGATCTTGACAACCTTGCTCTGCACTCACCGTACAATGGCAACGATGCTGTGCTCATAGGCGATGGCTCTCCTCTGCCAATAACGCACACTGGTTCACTATCTTTTCCCTCTTCCTCTAAACCCTTGTCTTTAACTAATGTTCTCTGTGTTCCTAACATTCACAAGAACCTTATCTCAGTATATCGGTTGTGTAACGCTAACAAAGTCTCCGTTGAATTTTTCCCTGCTCACTTTCAGGTGAAGGATCTATCCTCGGGTGCCCCATTGCTCCACGGCAGAACCAAGAATGAGTTATACGAGTGGCCAGCTTCCCCTTCCACCCTTCAATCCTTTTTCGTCTCCACCAAACCTACACCTACTCTTAAAGACTGGCATGATCGCTTGGGCCACCCTTCTTTGTCTACTTTAAAAACTATTGTTTCAAAGTTTTCTATTCCAGTGTTGCATTCTTCTTCACAGCCTTCGTTGTGCCCAGATTGTTCTATTAATAAATCCCATAAACTACCTTTTTCTCAAACCTCAATCTCCTCAAACAAACCTCTTGAATATATTTTCACTGATGTCTGGATGTCTCCTGTGATCTCTGTCGACAACTACAAATATTATGTAGTCTTTGTTGATCATTATACACGGTACTCGTGGCTCTTCCCCTTGAAAACCAAGTCCCAAGTCCGTGAGGTTTTCACTGCTTTTAAAGCTCTTGTGGAGAATAAGTTCAACCTCAAAATCGGTACTTTATACTCAGACAATGGTGGAGAGTACCTGGCGCTCAAGTCCTTCCTCTCTGCAGCAGGCATATCTCATCTCACTTCTCCCCCCCATACCCCAGAACACAATGGAGTGTCTGAACGCAAGCACCGCCACATCGTTGAGACCGGACTCTCTCTCTTATCTCATGCAGGAATGCCTCGCAGCTACTGGACGTATGCGTTCTCCACCGCCGTTTATCTCATAAATCGTCTCCCAACTCCGGTTTTGAACATGACATCTCCATTTGCAAATCTGTTTGGAACCACTCCTAACTATGACAAGCTGAAGATCTTTGGTTGTTTATGCTTTCCCTGGCTTCGCCCTTATAGCACTCATAAACTTGACAACCGTTCTACTCCGTGTGTCTTCTTGGGATACTCCACATCTCAGAGTGCCTATTTATGTCTCCAGCCGACAACAAGGAGAATCTATGTCTCCAGACACGTTCAGTTCGATGAACAAGTCTTCCCCTTTCCACGATCTTCAAAACCCCGAGCTTCCTCCGAACCCAACTCACCTCAGCAAAATGAACCTTTACACTCTCTTATTCCCCTCAGACCGCCACTCGCTGACTCTACTATGCCATCTCTGGGGACCCCGAGGATAGCTTCTCCACCGCCGGTGACATCGGAGAACTCAGACGGTGGCGTTGTTCGTGAAACACAATCAGGTATGATCCCTAACTCTAATCTTTCAAATCAAACCGGCCCTCTTCCTTTAAACCAAACCAACCCAAGCCCATACACCCAAAATAATTCTTCTCCAAATCTAAACCAACGAAGCCCACAACCATCTCAGGCCCAACCTGAAAACCTAACCACAAACCCTTTAGGCCCAACCACAAATCCATCTTCTCAACCCTCGTCGTCTTCCTCCCTTCCTCCAGAACCAGCCCCGATAATAGCAAATTAACATCCCATGACCACCCGTCAAAAGAATAACATCTCCAAACCAAAAACCAAACTCAACCTCTCAGCTAGATACACCAACAACTACCCTCCTGAACCAAGGACGGTGAACCAAGCGTTACTTGATAAGAGGTGGAGAGGCTCTATGTCAACTGAACTGGATGCGTTTGCTCGCAACCAGACCTATGAGCTCGTTCCTCGTCAAGCTCATCAAAATATCATTGGTTGTCGCTGGATTTATACTAATAAGTTCTTTGCAGATGGGAGTGATAAGTGCTGTTAATCCCGCCTCGTTGCCAAAGGCTACACACAGCAGTTTGGGCGTGATTATACTTCTACATTCAGTCCGGTCATAAAGGCGACCACAATCCGTCTTATCCTGGATATTGCAGTCTCTCGATCATGGCCTATCCAACAACTAGATGTCAATAATGCCTTCCTTCAAGGAACTCTGAAAGAGGAAGTTTACATGGAGCAACCACCCGGCTTCATTGATCGAGACAAACCATCCCATGTTTGTCGTCTTCGGAAAGCTGTCTATGGACTCAAACAAGCACCCCGTGCTTGGTACGAAGAACTTCAAACCTTTCTCCTCAGTCTTGGCTTCAAAAACTCACTGGCGGACACGTCTCTCTTCATCTATAACAATGGGAAAGAACTAGTGTATTTGCTAGTTTATGTTGATGATATTCTCATAACTGGGAATAACAAGGCGGCCATCACGCGGATTCTGACCCTTCTTGCCTCACGTTTTTCAGTTAAAGACCCGGAGGAACTCAATTATTTTCTTGGCATTGAAGCTCGTCGAACCAGCAGTGGCCTTCACCTATCTCAACGGAAGTACATCCTTGATCTCCTACATCAGTACAAGATGGAAGATGCCAACCCTGTCTGTACGCCCATGGCTTCTGCTCCCAAGCTAACATTGAGGTCTGGCACTGCCATTGATGATCCAAAGGAGTATAGGAAACTCATTGGAAGTCTTCAGTACCTACAGTTTACACGCCTTGACATCGCTTATGCTGTTAACCGACTTTCTCAGTTCATGCATCGACCCACTGATCTTCACTGGCAGGCAGCAAAAAGAATTCTGAGATATCTTGCAGCTACTCCCTCTCATGGCATTTACTTCTCAGCTCGGAATGTTCTCAGTCTCCATGCCTTTTCTGATGCTGACTGGGCAGGCGATGCCGATGATTTCATCTCTACAAATGCTCACATTGTCTATCTCGGAAAGTCACCTGTTTCGTGGACTGCAAAGAAGCAATCTGGAGTTGCCCGTTCAAGTACAGAAGCGGAATACAGATCGGTGGCAAACACATCAGCAGAGATCAGATGGATTTGCAACTTGCTCACTGAACTGGGTATCGTCTTAATCTCTCCTCCAGTCATATACTGTGACAATCTCGGTGCTACTTTTCTTTGTGCCAATCCGGTGTTTCATTCCCGTATGAAACATGTTGCTCTTGATTACCACTTCATCCGCGGCCAGATACAACATGGAATGCTCAGAGTGTCTCACGTCAATACAAAAGACCAGTTGGCTGATGCACTAACAAAGCCGCTTCCTCGTCAAAGATATACTGAACTACGAAACAAGATTGGAGTGGCTGAACCCTCTCCATCTTGAGGGGGCGTGTTAAGGATACTAGATCCCTCTCTATCAAGTCTGTAATATTCTCATAATACACTTATGGTAACATATGTAAATACAGAGCTCCTAGGGTATTAGTCGTATCTGTATATAATCATGCTGTAGCCACTCTTCTATGAGAGATATATGAATATTACCGTTCATACCTTCCACATAGAATCAACGAAGCTGAAGTGAAGGCTAGTCTCTTTTACCATCTTAAGTTTTATATATGAGTGTTTCTTAAAAGACAAATTGTAGTCTTCATCTAAACTATATGTCATTTCACCCTTTCAACAGGTTCCGCGCAGCAAAAGAATGTTTTCGACTGTGGTCTGTTTGTGCTCTTCTTCATACAACGGTTCATCGAGGATGCTCCTAAGAGGTTGAAATTGCAGGAATTAGGAATGGTGCGTTTCTCTTTTATAATATATATTCTCCTCTCTTATAAACACTTTGTTGTTTTTTTTTTAATTATACAAGGGTATCATGGCCCCACATAAGTGGTCCAAATTAGTCACGTGTTGCCACGTGTCGATCCCCTGTCCCTAGCGATGCCGAAATGTTAATTCCCAATGGCCAGGACTCGAAACCTGGTGGCTTCACTCTATTGGGCTTTTTCCCTCGAGTTAATCACAACCAGGCCACAAGCCCCGTTAACAATTTGTTGTTAACAGCAATTGTGTTGTCTTGTTTCCACTTTCAGATTCACAAGAAGTGGTTTAAACCGAATGAAGCCTCCGCTTTGAGGACTAAAACCTGGAACAAACTCGTTGAGCTATTCCGTGAGAGTAATCAAACCGATTAAAGCTGTACATAACAGTCTCTTATTTATCCCAAGACATTTTCATTGATCAATGCTATCTAGTTATGGTTTTCATCACAGTTTTTTTCAAAAAACATAAGAATGCATCAATCACATTTAACTGAAACACCCACAACAGTAAACATGACGACAAAAGAGAAAAAGCACACAAGACATAAACAACAAGGAATTATAAAACACTCATACCACTCACCAGACAAATTTATTGCTTCATTATTAGGGTGATGTAGTTTTTTTTGGTGGTGGTCATCATCACGCCAGGATCAGATAAGGAGGGGATTTGTCACTGAAGAACCGAGCAAGAACCTTGTCTTCAAGAACCTTTAAAGCCTCAGCAGAGTTTATGCATATAGGTGTCTTGTATTGAGTTATAGAAGCACCTCGGGAGACAAAAAACTCCATGAGAGAACCAAACGTTCCCTCTTGCACCACTCTTATCTCTGGAGCTCCAATCGAACCATTTTTGCTCCTGAAGAGCCTATAAAAACTATTCAATGATTCCTCCATGACACAACAACATTCCACCAATACCTTGTTATCAAGTGATAGAACATTAGTGCTATTATTATTGTTGACTTTTGATTTGAGTTCCAGGTAAAAAACATAGTGACCCGGAACAGTGGAGATATCGGCATAGCATGTGAAACCCATGATCACTAAATCCGAAGATTCAAGAACTAGTGTCGCCCGAGCCAAGGCTTTTAAAAGATCTTCTTCAGTCGTTGACTCTAGGTGAACGCTTAAAGCCGCATTTTTTCTACGTACAAATCTGAACAGAGGTGCCATATTGTAAAAACCAGTGACCTTTAAAACATCCCCCACTCTACATCTGTGTAAACCTAGCAACATAATCATATTATAACAACATTAGCTAAAATAAAACAAAACAAAACAAAACAAAACAAAACAAAACAAAAATAGTTTTGATTTAGTTGATAATAGAAACAGTTGAATTAGACTCTACCTGAAAAGTTTGTGACCAAGGGCTCATAGTGGTGACCCAACTTCACATTCACAAGATCAACAATCTCGCCCTCGGTTCCTCCATCGACATCTATGAACTCGAAGTATGACATGTTGGGTAGAAATGTGTAGGACACATGTTTGCTTAGAGGTTCCAAATTTAACCCGAAAAATGCTTCAGAAGATGCATAAGATTTAGAGACTAGAGGCAGTTTATTAGTGTAGAACTCCAATGCTGGGATGTATTGAGCCATGCTTCCTGTAAAAATAGCATCAATGCATTAGGCTTTAGGCCAAAGTCGTGAAACTATACCTTGCCAAGATTCTTGTCGGCACACGTTTTCGATAAGATCTGCCAGTTGAGGATTTGGCTCAACAAGGATGGTAGTGACGGTCTCTCTACAGCTAAGGTCGGTGATCCACTCGCTGACATGACCACATCTGATATTACTAGCCAACTCTTTCCAGTAATTTTCAAGAAAATGGATAACTTGAACCAAAACAGAAGCGAACACAGCACCAACACTTACAACCTCATCTCTCTGGACAAGACCACAGAGAAGTTGACAGTACATACTCTGTTTGGCGTCCGGACACAGTATGATCTGGTAGGGGCTTGGACTATTTTTTGGCAGGCTCCTAAAAAATTCACTCTTTGTGAAGCTAGTTACCGTAGGAGCAAGAGGCAAACCACAAGGAGTTGTGGATGTCGGATGAATGAACGTAAACCTAATCACCTTTCCTTGCTTATAACCATTGAAATGCCTTTATTATTAATCAGAAAAAAAAAAAAGATATCAATCCATCGTTGTCATGAAAGCGTCAAATATACAAAAGAAGGATGACTGTGGAAATTTACTTGGACATAACGAGATAGCCTAGCGTATAGAAGATTTGAATATTCTTAAAGAAGATGTTGTTCGCAGGAAATATCTTTTGATTCCCACTTGAAGTTCCAGAGCTAAACAACCATTAATTACAACTCTTTAGATTTATCACAATCTTTTATATGTAAAATAAGCAACTCTTGTTATTTAAATGATAAGATGATGTATATACCTCACTAAAAACGCAGTGATGGGTTCCCCCGAAATGACATCCGAGGGTTCTCCGTTTGCGACACGGTCGAGATAAGGCTTAAGATCTTCATAGCTCACCACGGGTACGTTCTTCTTGAACAGCTCTTTATCCGCACTCCCCTGGAGAAAACGTCCGAGGTACACTGTGTTCGCGTTAGCTTTGAGTATCTTGGTCAATACATCGTCTTGTATTTGCTTCGCATTTGATGTTAGCTCTTCTAGAACAGTGAGATCACAGTCTAGACTCATATTTGTTCTACTCATTCACCACCCCATATCGACGGTTTCTTTATACAGATAGACAACCATTATTGGTGAGACCCATCAAAAAACTGGACCACACTGAATGACAGGCAATAGCAAATTATTATTTCAGAGTTTTGTTTGATTGCCTCCTCTGCTGTTTTACCTTTTACATTTTTATATCTTTTTTTATTTCTGAGGGGACCAGGAGGTAAATGGACCAAGGCATTTGTCCGAACCGGACTAGTGTAGTGTATAAACAAGATTTGGTTATCTGCTAATAAGTAAACACAAGCCATTGATAACGAAACAAAATAGAAGCGCCTACATTGCTGCAACAGTGCATATAACACAGATTCTGCGAAATATTCAAGTCTGAGATGCTATCTTGATAACGATACAGTCAAGCATTTGAAATTGTTTTGGTCATCCCACTTACACAATCCATTAAACGGAAAGCGTTACAACATTGAAGAATCTAAAAACGGATGAAAGCGAAACTCAAAAAGGGACTTTGTATCCCAAAGATGCAGAGCATTCTGTATATCCCAGGCTAGGTAGACCGTCAATACTACTTCTTTCTCCGTGATGCCTCTGTCTTGTGACAAGACGCTTGTCTTAGTCCCTGCAAATGCGCAGCAAAACATCAGTATCAAACTGTATTTAGGGACATGGTGGTTACATGGCTGGTAATCATGGAAAATAGAGAGATGTCTCTTTGTGAATAGACAACATTAGAATCAAAGCAGAGAGACTTGTCTATTTCTCTGCCCAAGCCCAAAATCATGACCCCCTAATGATGAAACATACAGTGGAAATCTTACATATGTACTAATAGATCCATGAGAAGTTTATTCTCTACTATTTATCCCAAGTTGAAACTATTACCAGAAAATGATATAGTAAATGCAAGGCTACTTACCAACGAAAACTCTAATCATTGCTACAATTAGCCACAAGCGTTTGTTGAACGCACGTATCAAGATAACATAACAAAGTAGATTGGAAGAAGATTACTTACCAGTACTTAATCAAGCCGTCCCATCCACAAGTTGCGACTTTGCTCTGTTCCAGAGGATGCCACTCGGCTCCAATACATACTCCGTTGTGACATCTAAGAGTCTTGAATACTCTGCAGCTCTTCCAGTCCCAAAACCAGCACCTACCCTCTCCATCTCCCGACATTACAAACCGCCCATCCGGGGAGAAATTAACTTGGCAAGCATAACCGGCGACAATGTGCCCTGCAAACCTCTTCTTCTTATTCAGCTGAAACCTTTCCCTGGTGCCGTAGATCAGAATCTGGTTGTCCAAGCTCTGCGCCGCAAGCCACTTCCCATTCGGGTGAACAGAAATGGCGGGCATGGAGTGCATATGAGGCTCGCTGATATACTTGATAACCACCGGTATCCCAAACTCCCACACACGGAGGGACTTATCATCACTTGAAGTGACAAACCTTCTGTTGTTGTCCACAAACGTGATTGTGTTAACGGCACCCAAGTGCTGATCATACTCTTGCGTAATCTCCCCGGAGTTAATATCCCACTGCACTATCTTCTTATCGCTCATCCCCGCCAACAAAATATTCTGCTTGTCATCATCAGGATTCAGCTTAACCACATAGGGAATCTTCCCAGTAGAGAAAGTGGATATAACTTGACCAGTCTCTGTGTCCCAATACTTAATGTTCTTATCATACCCAGCAGTCAAGAACTTAGTCCCATCGTTAGAGAAGCAAATATCCCTCACAGCTTTACCGTGACCCATGTAAGTCCTCATACACTTACCAGAGTTATACACATCCCAAATCTTGACCTTGCAATCCATACCTGCAGAGAGAAGCAAATGCCCATGCTTTGGGAAGAACCGAATAGCGGAAACACCTTTCGTGTGACCACTCCACGTATGAACCAAACGCTTTGGGATGTAGCAATGGTCGTTGTTAGCCTTTGCGTCTTTAGGAGCTTCGATCCACGACCTCCCTTGATAGTCTTTATCCTCCTTGCCGTGGAAAGTGCTCTTATCCGTATAAGGCTCTCCTTTAGCTTCTCCCTGTTGGCTCTTCTCTTCCTTCTTCTTGGCGTGGTCCTCCGCATACTTCTTCTGCTCCTCAGTCAACTCTCCCTGAACAACCTCCTTCTTCCTCGACCAAGGACTCTTCCTATTCTTCAACAGCCACGCCTCCGTCGCCGGATTCTCAGCCTCCGCCTCAACCTCCTCCTCCCGTTTCCCCTCCCCTTTGCTCTCCTCGAGCTTCCTCCTCTTCTGGTCGCTCTGCTTGATGTTATAAACCGAAACGCCGTCGTTCTGCTTCAGCGCCTCCGCGTCGCCGACGTAGTTCATCCCGGAGGGATCCGCCGCGTAGCCGTACTTCTGGAAAGTGCTGTACTGCTCGTCGAAGACGAAGGACCCGATCGAGGCGTCCTCCACGAACCCTAGCTTGTGGTTCCGCATCCCCTGCGCGATCCCGTCCTTCGCGTAGGGGTGCGCGGGGCCGTAGATCGGAGCCCAGAGCTGATCGTAGGTGGGGTTGAACATGACGGCGTGCTGCGTCGGGTTGATCGGGTTCGATTTCGATTGGTTCGCGTTGGTCACCGTGAGAGCGAGCGCCGTGTCGTCTACCTCCGGGGCCGATGATTTCGCCTTCAGCATACGAGGAGGTGAAGATTCCGGCGAAGAAGAAGCGTCTTCTCCGTCGTAGGATTGAATCAGATCCATTCTCGCGATTTTGCTAGATTTGCGCCACTGTTCTGAGAGGCTCTTTTAAGGGTTTCAGAATTGCCTTTTTTTGCAATTTTGTGTAACTTGAAAAGATAAACCCTAACGTTTGTTTGATTTCCACATTTACCCCGCTAGTATATCTGTTTAACATTTAAGTCCCCTAACTGAGTCGTCATATACTTTCTTTTTTTTTTTGACTAAAGTCGTCATATAGTACTTTTTACACTACTAAACAACAACCAAAATAATCTGGACCAATTTGAAATCACTGCAAGTCAAACCGAATAAAACCGAAAGCAGCATTTAATTTTAAGGTTTCTTCTGTTGACGGTGGTGAGATGGCGAAATGTGTGTTTCCTTTTGCTTCTCGCTGAGTGAGTGAAGTCACACTTTTTTTTTTTTTGAACGACGTGAAGTCACACATTAAAAGTCATAGATAGATATACAAATTAAACTATTCCTATTTCAACTCTGCTGGTTTTTCGTGTGTGTAAAGGTCGGACCCAACCCAACCATATATGTTTTATTTATGTTTTTCCTTTACATTATTCTTTTTTTTTTGTCATCTCCTTCACATTTTTCTAGTTCTTCTAGTATAAATTTTGAATTAAAACCAATAACTTGTTTTGTGATTTTTAAGTAAACTTTATTTTTGTTCGACTGAAAAGAGTTATAAAACTTAACAAACATGTAGTTTGTATATTTATGAAATAAAAATATAAGTACGCCCATAGAGGAAGATTTTATAACAATTTCTTTGTAACATTTTCATGCATTTTTAAGATATGTATGATGTATGCTTAAACATCAGAGTTTACTAGAGAGGCAGCAGTCGTTGTCTAATAGCTTCTTAATTTTTTTGGAGAAATTGTCTTATTTAATAATTTTTATCGATATATACAAATTACTCTCAAATGAAAATATGCATTGACTTTAAGAAAATACTAAGGAAAGGTATATTTTTCGTTTTATATTTTTTTAGAAATTTAATTTTTATAATTGTATTTTTAGTCATATTTGTGTTTTTCTTTGTATAATATTTCTTTTAAATAATTAATAAATTTTTTTAATAATTGTATTAAAATAGTTGGACCACACATATATCAATAGATCATGTTGATGTTTTAATAGAATAGATTACGTTAAAAAAACTCTTACGATATATAATAACTTCACGGCAACTATATATAAAATATATAGGCTGTGATCGTTTGGCTTCAAATTGATAATATAGTTAATTATATTTATTTATCTAAAATAAAACGTATTCTTAAATTTTAAAATATTAAATATTTTCCTGTGGAGTTAGTTACATTGTTTAGAAGTTAGGAATGGAACTGAAGTTTGTGAAAATGAGTAATACTTTTTTGCAGAACCATGTACCATTTCGTTGTTATTATTATAATGTATATGGTTTTCTTAGTTATGATTCATGTAGTAGTAATGTAACGAAAGAATTAATTTTGAGTATGATAGAAGAATTTTTTTTTTTTTTTTGTGACGATAGAAGAATATATATTAATCATCAGAATATGCTTAAACCAAAAGATAGGAATAGTTAATTGGGAAAACTGTTTTTTTAGAGCAAAAAAATAGTAATTATGTCTCTTTAGACTAATCTATATTTTGTGTCATATTTTCCTATAAAAAAAAAAAAA
>NC_027752.1:4310058-4310395 GCF_000695525.1 Brassica oleracea var. oleracea
GGAGTATTCTACAAATATGTAGAATACACATTCCGCGCTTAACCTACCATTCTAAAATTCTTAGAAATCAAAATCTACACATTAATCTAATTCTAAAACATGTAGAAACTGACTTCTACAGATTTACTATAAATCTAAAACATGTAGAAATCAAATTCTAAACATAACTATAATTTTAAAAAACTGTAGAAACTGATTTCTACATATTAGTTGTATTCTACGGATAAGAAATCAGTTCCTAAAAATATGGAAACAAAATATTTGAGAATATTCACTTTTATATTTTTTTAAAAAAATCGTTTTTTTTAAAAAAAAAAAACGAAAAAGGAACAAAAAA
>NC_027752.1:4310549-4316634 GCF_000695525.1 Brassica oleracea var. oleracea
ACTTTCATCCCAGAGAAATCGAGTTTAAAGAGTTGAAATCATGCTTGGTCGGTTCAAATCAAGTGGGAATCAATCCGGATATAATCATACAAAACCAAAAAAATCGATTTGGGATTCTTTCCTCGGCACGGGATCGATCGATCTATTCTTACAGATCGGTCGATCTGTGTAAATCGATCTTCGCCGATCGAGTGAAATGGACCAGGTCGATCATTATATATTTCGCGTTTTTTTTTGTTCTGAATAATGATCGGGATCGATCGATCCACTATAACTTGTAAAGTGGGATCGATCGATCCCCCTTGTCGAATTCAATATATATATATTTTTTAAAAATTACAATTTTAAGGGCATTACTGCCATTCTGGAAAAAATTAGTCTAATAGGACATAAAGTAGTATAATTTAGTCTAAAGAGACATAGTTATCATTTTTTTGCTCTAAAAAAAACAGATTTCCCTAGTTATTTTTAAACATAACTGTCGCTACATATAAGAAGTGGGTTCCTATAATTATGGAAATAAAGTAGAATAAATAACTGAAGAGTAACAACGATTGTATAAATAGCTTTGTATTGGTTGGTAGGTGCAGTGGCATTTAAGTAATATTCCAAGGTATATTGAGGGTAAAAAATAACAAGATTCTGTATTAATAATATTGATCATCGACTAATTTCCGTTAAAAGGTTTTAGAGCATGTTTATTGAAGGTTTCTTAGGTTGAGTCTATTAGCGTAATATAAGTACAGTCTCTTAACTTTTAATTAAGAGACGTCTCTTATATCTATTATTTAAAAGACGTCTCTTAGGTTTATTATATCGTGACAAAAAAAAGAAGAGACGTCTCTTAGTTTTTTTAATTAAAAGCTAAGAGACTGTATATTATATTACGATAAGAGATCCAACCTAATATTACGATAAGAGATCCAACCTAAGAAACCTACTATAAACATCCTCTTACGCATGCTAACATAACCGAACTGAAAACAACGTATAAAAAAGAATACTCATATATGGTTTAAAAAACTTATACATTGGTAAACCCGTAAAAACACACCCTAAAACAACATTGCGCATAGGCTAATAACTCGAAATTTAGAATAATGCTTCAAAATTTTTATCAAAAGATGATCTCCCTTAATCTCTCTTCTATCCTCGATGGATCGATGCCGATTCGACATATGATGGCCTGCAAATATTCATTTTAGGCGATTACGTACATGCATAATCAAAACTATTATTAAAAGAACGTGGCACTGAGTCACTGACACATGCATGTGCTTTGTGTATGTACATATATGTGTGGATGCGTACTAATACGTACCTGAGCTGTGACTGTGTAAGTGATCCTATCATTCAAGTTTTGAAGATTAGCACTCATAACTTGAGCTCCTTCTTCTTCAAAAACACTAACAAGCTCATGTAGCATCACTTTTTTCATGCTCAGGTCCATAATCAGATTCATTTTTATGATCGAGCCCCGCGAACAAATACTGAGCTTCGGCAGAATAAACGATGACCCTTCAGAGAGATTCCCGACTTCTCCTAACAAAGTCTTTTTCTTCTCCCTCAAATTGTTTACCTTCTCTTTTAATTGCATCATGTATGATGCCGAATGGTCTATAAGCTGAGGCACCGGTAACTGTTAGAGCCAACAAAAAAATCCTAATTAAAAACCATCATGTTTTTCTTGCATGAATATGTTAATGATCAATATATATATACATAACTAGAACGTAAAAAGCCAATAAGTGATCACTTGTTTTAAGTTTGTTCTATAAGAAAACAGACCCTATGAGTGGGAGAAACATGAGAAGAGAGTGTAAAGAAGAGATGTTTCATGCGCATTCGTCGCTCTTTCTCTCTGAGGTTTCGCTGTTCCTTCCACGACATTGAGCTTCCTTCTCCTAATTCTCTTCCCCTCTGCCTCCTCATTTAATTTTTTTTTTTTGCTTTTCTGTTACTTTGTTTCTCTCTTTTCAACCCAATCTCATCACTCCATATATATAAAGACATAATGAGAGAGCGACAGATGAGAGTCGCAAATCTCAATTTTGATAGAAAGAGCTGGAAAGTTTAAAGGAAAGTGATATTTTTCCAAAGAAATTCATGGTACTTGTGATTGCGTCCATGAGCTTACACACTACTTAATAACGTGCTTAATTATTCTTTTCTACTAAGTAAATTTCACTTTTACTTGTAATTTTCACTCTTCGAAGTTCGAGATACTAAAGTTAACGAAAATAGATTATTCATCCGCAAGATAAAATATATGGACATTTCTAGGACCTTGGCTAGCTACATGGTATATATTTTTTTAACCGAGTACTTAAACTATTTAAGTTTTGGTCCAGTGATGAGCTGCTAGAAAGTATATATAGTACGTAGGTTTGTACAAACTTCTTATCAAAGACCATTTCAATGGCATAATAGTCAGATGATCATAGACAAAAAAGAAAAGAAATATTCCTTACAAAGTAGTATGTTTATTCAATCGACATATAAAGGAAAAATTGTTTTGTATTTCCAATAAATAGATAAAGAGACACCACAGCAAATCAATTCCATGTTCAATTAATAAGGTGCACATATTTATTATCTGATCACTGGTTAGAAAAGCTAAGACTATTCAACATGTACAAGGAAAGGGCACAACCCATATTTCTCCAAAAAAAAAGGACACAAGCCATTCCCTACATAAATTAAGGACTAGAGCAGTGTTTGGCTGTATACCGACATCATTCACCGAGACACTGTTTAGTTATTGTAACATCAAGAACTGAACGTCTACATGGAACGATCTAAAAGTTCACTAACTTGAAGATCCGACGACCAAATTGCGGGTGCATGTTAGGATCGGCCACATCGTATATATGGGTTTGAAATATGTTATGATTTCAGTTTCTAGTAGAGGGATAATAAAAGTAAGAAGGTTAAATCTGGTTAAACCAATCCAAATTGATCCAATCCAAACTAAAATAAAGAATATATACGGTTGGATTTTGATTATATCATATATATAATATAGATAATCATTTTATAAAAACTGCAGAATCTGTATATGGTAAAAACTGAATGGAACAAATCAAAAGAAAACTATATATAAACTACACATACTATATATAAAAGAAATTTTGATGACGCTATTTTGATATATAAAAATTTATTTGTGATAGTTTATTACTTTATTTTGGTAATAGTTAAATTTGATTTTGATTTTATTGATTCACATAAGATAAACTTTTGTCCTCTAAACTATATAACTTTTTATTAAATTTTATTTATTCAGTAACATTGAAAAGTGAACTTGTTCTTATTTACTAGATGAACATCATTTTCTGAATAAATTTTTTTGCTATCAAAAATATTTTCATATAAATACCTAGGTAAAAATAAATACTCTCTTATAAAGCGTTGACATTATCATATTATGTATTCCAGTGAATCCTATTTGTAAGCATAATCACAAAATTTAGCATAAATTCCAAAATAATTATTAATTTGTTTAAAAATCGAATAACTTAAAATTAAAAATATTTCAACCTAAATCAAATAAAAGTAGATATAAATTTTATCTGATAGCTATTTTATAAAAATAAATAAATAAATCAAAACATGACCAAAACTCGAATAACATATAAAGAAAAAGGTGATGATTCTTAAACCAAAATTCTCCTTCTGAAAATTCGCTTGACGGAACTGGACGAAGTAAACTACTATAAACTGTATGTTATTTATATATATACTTCTTATTATGTTTCAAAAAAAAATTATTTATTTATTATTATTTTGTTTTATGAGAGTGGGATTCATGATCCAGTCGTCACATAACTATGGTTCCTGGTTCACTCGAAAGAGAACTTAAAAATGATGACTACAACTTATTGGTTGACATTTTTTTGCAGTGAATCGCAACTGATATGATACTCTATAATCCGATCGGTCCGATCTCTTATTTATATAAAGCCACGTACGACACAATAAGCAGAAATAAAACTAGAGTGTTTCCAAAACTAAATTAAAAATAATAAAGCATCTGAAAACATGCAAAACATGTTAGCCGCAAAGAAATGAAGAATCTCATTTGCAAGTCGTCTTTCCTCATTTGTATATATATTTCGTCAAGTCTTCTGACCACTTTATTCGCTAAGTGCTAATTTTAGGCTTAGTGATTTTGCACATGTTTTTTATCTGTCCATAATTTTTAAAATCCACCACAGAAAAACTAGCTGTTGACCATATATTAAAAGCAGCTCAGATTGATTACTGATTGACTACTATTTGAGAAAACGCTAAATCCACAACCATCCATGGTTAATTCCGTAACTATGTATATCTTTATCATGATTATTGCGCCACAAATTATTGGTAACAGATAGCAGTATCGGAACACTAGGTCTACTCCATGTTTGTTAAAGTAATAATTTTCTTTTGAGGGGTGACGCCAAGGTATTGGTTGAAATGGAATTCAATAAGCAGGGCAATATCTTTTTGGTTAAAGTTGACTATACTTGGATCCCTTCTACGTGCGAGAGGTGTGGATGTTTAGGCAATAAAGAGAAAAGGTGCCTTCAGCCCCTTAAAACCCCAGAGAATTCAATCTTGGTGTCAAATTCAGTGGCTATTAGTGATGATGTACCTATTGTGGATATTGACATCATTATCCAGCATAATGAGAATTCTGCCTCATCTACTTCAACATTCCAACAAAAAGAACTCAGTGACCAAGAAAGACTTCCTAGTGCTAACTTGGCCTATGAGGCTCCTACGATTCAGAACCAGTTCGTGAATTGGATGGTCTTCTTGTCACTTCTCAACAGAAAAAATTCACCACTGTTAAAACTGCTCCAAGCTCGGCTACAGGTTTGATTTCTGATCACTAACCACTAGTGGTTGCCTCAGATGCTTCTACGGAAGGCCAAGTTACACCTGCTGCAAGGTTTAATGCTATCTCTTCCTTGCAGATTCAACAGGATAACCCCACAGCCAATCTTATTCACTTCTACATCCCTATTAGCAGATTTTCAGTCTGCTCCCACTACAAGACCTTTTCTGGAAACTTCTCCATCAAACAATATCAACAAGGAGGTCCAAACACCTTTTGTTGATCCCTTAACCACAATTAGACCCTGACCCGCACGCCAGCGCGGGTTTGAATTTTTGGTTTTTGGTTATTTATTTAACTAAATAATGTATTTGTAATATTTGATGTATTATATTCACCAAGTAAATAATTTTTTTGGCAAAAAGACCCTAACGAACGAGTTCGCCCTAATAAACCTCTCAGGCACAATTCTCGAGAAACCCCTTTAGTCACCGTTTCACACCGTTTCACGGTGCCGGCGGCGCATCTTCTCGCCGGCGTCGCCTCTGTTTCCTTCCTCCCATGCTTCTCTTCACTCTGGTCTCTGTCTACTCAAGTTCTTTTGGAGTTTTTGTGTTGTCTTTTCCGTGCTCGGCTCCTCCCTCCTTTGAGATGACTCGTATGGCTTTCTCTGGCGGTTTGGATATCACCGGAATTGTTTGTTTCTCCGGGGGTTCCCGGTCTACATCTCGTCCAAGCGTTTCCTCCCCTCGCTGCAGCCACTACCTTGGCTCCTCGCTTGTCTCGTGCAGATCTGCGAGCCTTGTCTCCATCAACGTAACTCAGAGACTCTCAACCGAAGATTTTCGACGGATCTCTTCCTCCCTTCCACCGCAAGTCCTCCTTCCGCCTTTAAGTTTCAGGTGACTGAACGTCTGCTGTCTGTGGGGCTCCACGCTTGACCCGCCGTTCAGATCTGGAAGCATTTTGGTTGATATGGAAAAGCTCACCTCAATTCACAACCACCACCTTCATCCCGACAAGGTCCCGTTTTAAAAGACTCTACTATGGATACGGCGAGGTCCGACGCGCTGACGACAGTTCTGCTCCATCTTCGATAGATGGTGTTGTGAGTCTTGTCGACTCCGGGGAGAATAACTTACCATCATCTGACACGCCGTGCTTCATAACCGGCGACTGCCCCTTCAACTCCGGCAAGAACCCTAAGCTTTCAAGTCTCCCGATCAAGCAGGCGTTCAGTTCAAAGCCGAGAATGTTAATCTT
>NC_027752.1:4317968-4332952 GCF_000695525.1 Brassica oleracea var. oleracea
ATTTAATGACATTAAGTTTAAATTTGATTAAGGAAAACTTATTAATTTAACTGGAAAAGACAAGCATTAAAATATGTAGGTTTATTTAATGACATTAAGTTTAAATTTGATTAAGAAAAACTCATTAATTTAACTGGAAAAGACAATCATTAAAATAAGTAGTTTAATTTAATTCTCAGTGGCATGAAAGTGTAAATAAGTTAGAAAAATTAGGGGTATTTTTTAATGGGTACTTATCTTTTAATAATAGAGATATCTAACACTAATGTATTCTAGAGTCCTTATTGTTTTTCTGTGCTAGGTGATGTGGATGAAGCCGAGATCG
Organism: Brassica oleracea var. oleracea; assembly: GCF_000695525.1. Lineage (NCBI taxonomy): Eukaryota > Viridiplantae > Streptophyta > Magnoliopsida > Brassicales > Brassicaceae > Brassica > Brassica oleracea. The sequence goes on from NC_027752.1 coordinate 4,318,294, forward strand.
AACCATTGAGTTCTTTCGGCTTGAAAAGAGGTGGGAGGGAGACAAAAACTCCTATTAAATACCAAGATATGGAATGGAAGACAAGAGAGAGGAAAGCATGGCCATCGTGGTCGTGGCTCTAAATGCTAGCTACTATTGTTCATCTCATTGTTGGTTTTCCTAATTTTTACCTAAGTAGTTTCATAGGTATGAGATGTTATCTATCATGAAGTGTTCTATTACTTGAGTAACAAGCGAGAGAGATGAAAGAGTTTGTTATGATCAAAATGTAATCTCTTATTTCCGTTAAAATGACAGTTGCAGTGTACTAGCCTTTATATAGACTTTGATTACCCGGAATGAGATAACCAATACAATACATTGAACCATACTAAACCATTACTCTAATACGTTCATTACTCTAATATGTCCATGCAAACATTATCTCACTATAGGGTTTTACCACCCTATCTTGTAAACGTTTATGTTATTTAAATTTGAAAGCTTTTTGTCCAAAAAAAAAATAGATTTTGTGAGAACCTAATTTTAGACAGTTAACTGCTTTAAGTACATATGTATAGATATAAGTAACGAACAGTTATTCGATGTCAGCCAAAAAAGGAGAAAAACAATGCATAGTTATTCTACTTCTAGGCTGCATCATATTTCAGTTTCATATAAACCATCGGGATATTAATGTATGCAGGGTCGTCGACAATATCTTTCCCAACAAGTTCGGTTTAAAACAAACTTATAATTATGAATAGTAAACTTTCGAATTTGAACTTTGAAATCTTGTGTTTCCTTTTATCAATGACTTGGGAAAAACATATTAAAAGATGATATCCCGTACTCTCTTTTCTATTCTTGATGGATCAATGCCGATCCGTGATATGATTTAGCAAAAAAAAATGATTGCCTGCAAATATTCATTTAGACAATAAAAATCGTATATAGTCAATTATGTCGTGACACATGCATGTGCGTGCATATGTGTGTGGATGTGTTCATACGTATACCTGGGCGATGATTGTATAAGCGGTCCTATCATTCAAGTTCTGGAGATTAGCACTCATAACTTGAGCTCCTTCTTCTTCAAAAACTCCCAAGAGCTCGTGTAACGTTAATCTTTTCATGTTAACACTGATAATCAGGTTCATCTCTATGATCGAACCCCGTGAATGGATACTGAGTTTTGGCAAAAGAGACGACGACGATCGTTCTGAGCGACACCCGACTTCTCCTTCTAGCAATGTTTTTTTCTTCTCCTTTAAATACGTTACTTTCTCTTTCAACTGGATCATGTACGATGTCGCTTGATCTATAAGTTGGGGCACTGGTAACTGCCGGTGCCAAGAAAAATCACAAGTTACATAACGATTTTTCTTTTCTGCATGAATGTGTGTATAATCAAAATATAACACAAGCGTAAATCCTAGCTATGGGCATCACTTTAGGTCATACAAATACATATATGGATTTTATACACTTACAGAAGTGTGAAATTGGTTTCTAAGATAGACTAAGATAGCAAAACCACTGAAATATACATCTATCAAAGAATTTCTACTATCTACCGACATAATATAATCCATGTATAGTGTGCTCTAGAGAGAGAGAGAGAGAGAGTGAGAGAGAGAGAGAGAGAGAGAGTGAGAGAGAGAGAGAGAGAGAGAGAAAGAAAATCGAACCCTACGAGTGGGAGAAACATGGGAAGAGAGTAAACAGAATAGATCTTTCATACGCATTCGTCGCTCTTTCTCCCTGAGGTTTCGTTTTTCCCTCAACGACAATGAGCTTCCTTCTCCTATTTCTTTTTCCCTCTCCATTCTTTTTTCTTCTCTTTTAAGCTTTTATATACGCTGCTATGTTTCTCTTTTTGTTTCACTCCACATCTCTCTATATATTAAGAGAGAGAGAGAGAGAGAGTAATTATAGTACGCAATTTTGAGAGAACAAGCTGCGTAATTGTAGTAGAAAGTGATGTTTTCCCAATAAAGTCATGGCTTTATAATTGCGCCCGTGAGCTTACACACTGCTTAATAATGCCTTTTTACATATGTATTTGGTACCAGGATATAGCTAGTTTTCATAGATTCAGTTTTACATGGGTAAGAACTTTTCGGGGACTTTATATTTAACTCTAGGTTTTGGTCCAGTGAATTGCTCGGCAGTGTATTAGGTTTGTAGAAAATTATTGTCAAAAAAAAAAATCTTGTCAAACTATTCAAATAGCGTAAATTAGTGAGAGGACATGTTAATAGAGATATGATCAATGCCGTGCAAAAGTATGCAATGTTACCAATCGAAAAAAACACAGGAAAAATGTTTTCTATTACCGATTGAAAGAGAAAATGATTAGGATAGCACTAAAAAAGTTTTTGTCACCAATATAGCCTCTAAAAATAAAAATGACCAAAATAGCACTTAATGTTTTATCAAAAGAGATAAATATACACTTATACCTCCAATGGTAAATTAATTTAGACATTAGGGTTTAGAGTTAAGCGGTGGGTTTAGGGTTTAGGATTTAGGGTTTAGGTTTAGAGTTTAGGGGTGGGGTTTAGGGTTTTGGGTTTAGGGTAGGGTTTAGGATTTAGGGTTTAGGGTTTAGAGTTTAGAGTTTAGGGTTTAGGGTTTAGAGTTGGGGAGTGGGGTTTCGGATAAGATTTCAAATTTTGAAAAATAAAAAAATTTAAACTTTTCAAAAGATAAAATGCTATTTTGGTCATTTTAGTTTTTGAAGCTATTTTTGTGACATAAAGTTATAAATGTGCTATTTTGGAGATTTGCCCCCGGTTGAAAGAGACAAGTAGACAAACAGCCATCTTCAACTGCTTAGGTGCACATCCGCACACATTTATCATCCAAAGTTATCACATGTCATGAGCTGTGATTATTCAACGTCACTAACTTTCATTACTCGACATACCAGAAATGGATACATTAATCCATTCCTTACAGACAATACTTAAAACACTTTTGGCAAAACTGTTGAACATAAGTCATTGGTGATGTTGCTTATGAAAAGGACCTGGAACTTCTAAAATCTACATGTATAAACTAACAAATTAAACAAAAACACTTTAACCGTGGACATGAATACGAAGACATGAAATTAGGACAAAACTATACGCAAAGAATGAGAACGAATTTTTGTTGCACATGCAAACTATGTAGTTTGGAACTTTTTAGAGAGTAAATATCCTTCCACCATGAATTAAATCAGCGGTTTCTAATTTTTGTACGTTATTGATAATTAAAATGGTTAATCATTAGACCAATTCATTGTTTGTCGGGTTGTATGTTAGATTTACTGTATCTTTGACTTTTGAGCATATATATATAACTGAACGAAATCGGCTTGTAAAATATTTTTCACATGTCATCCAGCTGAAATCACTTTAGTACCCAAATCACCGACAGGAATGACTTTTTCCCTGGCCGATAAACCAAATTAGTATTTTTAGTTAAAAATACAGCATTGAAAATTGATAAAAAGAAGTTAGCCGCAAAGGAAAAATCAAAGAACTACCTATTACATGCTATAAGTGTTAACTTTTTCTTATATGCATTTTCCACGTGTACTTTTTCAAACGTTTGAATACCACCACATGAAACTAGCTATTTAAACAAGTCATAGGTTTGAACTTTGGTTCCTCATCATGTTAATCATTTAAACACTGCTATAAGTGTTAACTTTTTCTTATATGCATTTTCCACGTGTACTTTTTCAAACGTTTGAATACCCCCACATGAAACTAGCTATTTAAACAAGTCATAGGTTTGAACTTTGGTTCCTCATCATGTTAATCATATTGGTTCGTCAATCGTCCCGACAAAATTTAAATCATCCAAGACGCTAAGTATGATTAAAGATTGTTTTAGGTGACCTATCTTTACTATATCTAAAAGTTAGCAGAGTAACTTTATAAATATTTAAATATTTCTAGATTAAAAAAAAAATATGGAAAACATAAATAAATATTAAAACAGTTATTAATAGGATGATTAAGCTAAATTTAACACAAAAGAAAGAAAAGGATGAAGATTAAGAGAGATATAGATTAAATTAATCAGATAGGTAGTATTCATATAAAATTATTTTATTTCATATATTCAAGCTGAAACTTGAAAAATCTAAACATATGTGACAAAATCTGATTGGATAGTACTTTGCATTAAATCCATTCCATGGTCTACCATAAGCAAATAACATATATAGATGATTTTGTTTTTAATAACAAGTAGGGGTGGCCAAAAAACCCAAACCGAACCGAACCGAACCAACCGAAGTTAAACCGACCCAAACCAAACCGTGTTCTTTACATAACCCAATTGGTTCATGTTTTATTCAATCCGAATGGTTTGGTTTGGTTTGGGTTTAAACCGAACCAAAAACCGAACCAAACCGATAATTCAGTATATATATATATATATACATATTAGCATATTGTAAATTTTAGTTAAAGTTTCATTTTCCATTTTTTCTTAACTTCCATATATTTTTAAAAAATTCCAAATATGATTCAAATTACTATTATATATATCTCTAATCCTAATACCTAAAGATTGTACTGAAAACAAAACCTAAAAATATAAGCATCTAAATCGTAGCCGTCTCGTCTCGTTCATCTTCTCCAATTTCCTTTGTCTAAAGGTAAAAATATATAACAAAGTTATTATAGGATCGATAAAAACAAAAAGGTAGATGCAAATAATTTTTTAGTTAATAGGTTTTGGAATGCTTACAAGTCTTTGTTACACTAATTAGATTAAAAATAGTCTATTCTTTGCCTATTATGTATTTCTTCTTTCGACGTCGTTAAGAGTTTTGTCATCGAGCTTTAAATCGGTTACAACTCACTGTTTCTAATGAAAAGAGAGAGTAACTGAACGTTCTTTCTATTTAAATAATTTAATTAACAACTTCTATGTTTTCTGTGTAGATGAATAACCAAAACAAGGCCAGCGGTAAAAGAAAGGAATCTGATTCTCCACCACTACCGCCAAAGCCAAAAAGAAAACTACCAACACGATCACCGGCGTGGGAAGTTTTTACGAATCTTAAAGATGATGAATCAAAGTGCTCATGCAATTACTGTGTTAAGATCTATTCATGTCCTTCCACAAGTGGAACTAGCACTATGATGTCAAACATGAAGAAGTGCAAAGATCATTTAGATTCCCTCGAATCTGATTCTCAGCAACACTTGTCTAGTGGTGGAAATAATGTTTATGGTGGTAAAAGTGTTGGTATGACTAAACCTTTTGATCATGTGGTGTGCAAGAGAGCAACAGTGAAAATGATTATCATGGATGAGTTGCCATTTTCTTTTGTTGAGAATGAAGGGTTTAGACAGTTTTGTGAGACTGTTATTCCTTGGTTTAGTATTCCATCACGAAGAACAATTACGAGGGAGGTTGTTGGTATGTATAATGCTGAGAAAATTGCATTGAGGACTACTTTTAGCCTAAATAAGCAAGCGATTTCTTTTACCACCGATAGATGGACTGTTATTACAACTTTGAGTTATATGGTTATAACTGCTCATTTCATTGATATGGATTGGCAACTGCATAGAAGAATTATTAGTTTTAGGCCTATTCCTGATCATAAAGGAGAGACCATTGCAAATCAGTTTATAAGATCTTTGGATGATTGGGGTATTGAGAAAGTGTTTTCTATCACACTTGATAATGTAAGCAGCAATGATAAAGCAATCAGCATTTTGAAAGATCGGCTGCTCCAAAAGAACAATGATGCTTTGATGATGAATGGTGAATTTATGCACATACGCTGTTGTGCACACATACTGAATCTGATTGCCAATGAAGGGTTGGATGATATAAGTAAGAGCATAATAAGTGTTCGTAATGCTGTCAAATATGTGAGGTCTTCTACTTCAAAACTAGAATCTTTTAAGCGTTGGGTGGAGGTTGAGAAGATAACAAGAGAGGAAGTGTGGTATTGGATTGTGTTACTAGGTGGAACTCAACTTACTTGATGCTGAGAAGGGCACTTAAATATCAAACTGCATTTGAAAGGATGGCTGATATGGATAAGCCGTATGATGCATGGTTCAAAGAACTTGATTCTAATGGAAAGGTGAGGAAAGGACCTCCAACAGCTGTTGATTGGGAAAAAGCACGGCACATGGTAAAGTTCTTGAAGTCTTTCTATGACTCAACTTTAGCCTTCTCTTCTTCCATAAAAATAACATCAAATGGTTGTTATAATGAGATATGGAAAATTCAGTCAAGTGTCGAGAATATGGCTTATAGTCAAGACGTTGATTTAAAAGATATGGCTTCTGCAATGACAACTAAGTTTGCTAAATATTGGGAAGGTACTGAGAAGATCAATAAGATATTAATAGTGGCTGGTATACTTGATCCTCGTCGCAAAATGGTTTTCACAGAGTACAGCTTTGAAATTATCTATGGAAGAGGTAATCCAAAGTACAAAGAAATGTCTAAGTTGGTGATGGATGTTTTGGGGAGAATATTCAAGGTATACAGTGACCGGTACAACACTTTAAGTCTACAAGATTATGCTGCTCCTGATGGTGATAATGTAACCAAGTCAAGCCAAGATTGCAAGGATACGGAAGATGACAACATTGATGATCCCTTTTTAAAGTTTATGGTTGCTAAAAGAACAAATTCAGAAGTTGTAAACGAGCTGGACAAGTATCTCAAAGACGAGCTGTACGTACAAATTGAAAATGACTTGGGGCTTCCATTTAATCTTTTAGACTGGTGGAAGACAAACAGCTCAAAATACCCAATTATGTCTCTAATGGCCAGAGAAATTCTTGCTATACCAGTATCTTCTGTTGCATCTGAGTGTGCTTTTAGCACTGGAAGTCGTATTTTAGACCAGTATCGAAGTTGTTTGACTCCTGATATGGTTGAAGTGTTGGTTTTGACCCAAGACTGGTTACGTGCATCACTTCGTTCAGAAGCAATAAAGACTCTTGAAAATCTAGAAGAAGAAAACCAATTCATGGATTCAGGTATTTTAGAGCAAGTCCATTGGTTAGAGACTATCAAGGGTTCTAATAAATAATTTAGTAATTAATTTTGTGATTTGAAAAGTTTAGAACCCATGTTAGTCTAATTAAATTTTTCTTACTCCAATGGTAGAACCTCATTGAGTTTCTTAAAAAAAAAAATTTCTGAAACATACACGTGAGGTTATGACAGAGCAGCACAGCCATGTTGCTTCCATTTGAAGTAGAAAAAATTGTTTTACCTGTAGCACCAGCTGCACAGCTTTCTTCGAACTCACCACATCCCATAACCCATCACTGCAGTATTGTTTATTTTCCGGTTATAGAATGATAAAAGGATGAATAAGAAAACGAAGCTGATTAAGAAAACGAAGCTAGACAGTAGACGTATAAAGAAGATCAAACTCCATACCTGATTAAGAACTTCAGAATCTGAAGCTGATACCACAAATGTGATCGCAAGACCCTTTGTTCCAAACCTACCAGCTCTCCCGACCTATACCATAAACAGAGTATAACAGTAATGTTACAAGACCTCTTTGTTAAGTGAGAGTCAAAATAATCCATATGAGATTTCAGGAATTTTAAAAACAAATATTTACCCTGTGAAGATATGTATCAGCAGAATCTGGCATGTCATAGTTGATAACAATGTTGACACGCTCAATGGCAATGCCTCTTCCTACCAAGTCTGTCGCCACAAGGATCCTCTTGTGCCCTTCCTTAAAAACTTTTGTAGTGAGTCAGCATAAATATCATATCATTGTGAAGGGTTAAGAATTGGTCTCCTGTAGAAAAGCTCTAAGAGCAAGTCGAGACGGTTCAGATGAAATAATATACAAACCTCTCTTCCTGAGACATGCCAGAGTGAATGCATATTGAGGGGAAATTGCATTCAATAAGCAACTTGTTCAGCTCCCCAGCTCTGCTAACGCTCTTCACAAATATGACAACTTGATTGAAGTCCAATGCGTCAAGAAGGTCATTCAACTTGCGGTTCTTCTCCATCTCGCTCAGTTTGATGTAGTGTTGTTACAACGACATAACACAAAAACAGTCCAACCTCAAAAAAATTTATATGCTGAATCACCAAGATTGGCACATTGTGCGAATAAATGTTCTTCACTGTCTTTTCCAAACCAAGAGAACTGTAGCTGTACAGCCCTGCTAGTTCATTAAGCAATGAAAAAGTTGCAGCCAAGTCGTCAAAGGAGACAAACATGCAATCAAATGAAACGGAAAGAAAAAGACAAGCTTCAGAACCTCATATTGGTGATCATCCAAGCTTCTGTTTTCAGCCCCTGCTCCCCCATGTCCATCACAAACACAAAACAGCCCAAACTGAAACCATATACATTTAGAATTACGTTAGCACAAGCAGAGAACTCTTATCATTATTCAGGACATTAATTTGATATGGACCAAAAGCCTAAAAAATAATCTATTACCTCCTATTTTAATCTATATGGACCACTTCAGGTGAATTTATATTTATACCCTTAATATTTTTTTTGTCTTTTACTTCTCCAACCAACCAATCAACAAACACTTGGGCCCACTCATTCTTCTTCCTCATCAACCATCGTTTCTATTGTGTAAACTGTCAACCATGGTTTCTTCCTCTCATCTTCTAATCATTCACTTTGACTCTCTCCATTGATGCGTTCTGTTTATTCCTTAACGGTTATCGAATATTCGGCCATTGGCTCCAGTAATGTAACTACTTCTCCGGTGGCATGAGATGCACGTCCGGTGGTGCATGTTGGTGGTCGGCAGTGAAAGCTTCGGTTTATGTACTTCTCTCCACGTTAAAACTGCTCGACTTCATTGTATATCATTCACAAAGGAGAGCATTAATGATGACTTCAGATGGCACAACTCCTCCGAGGCTCCAACGGTTACCGTCAAAACTTCTCTTCATTGTATATCACCAGCGAGAGCATCAATGATGGCTTCCGATGGCACGACTCCTCCTACGGTGAAAGTTTACATGATCTACCTTATACTTTTAAGGTTTGTTAACTTCTTTATCCACATAATTTTTGGAAAACATACATGAAATGTATTTTAACAAAATTTATGATTTCATTTTATTGGGGCAAAGACATGTACACATAAAGAAGTGGTACAACTGAGGTAAGTTCAAATTTTATGTCGTACACCTAATTTTTTTGATTTCACTGTCAAAATATAACTATGTACAAACTGGTACAACTCAAAAACTAGTACAACTATGTACAAACCGGTACAACTCGAATACTGGTACAACTATGTTATTTCATTTTATATTGTGCATCACGTTTTAAACGTATATCATGTTTTAAACATTATGGTTGAATATTAAATCAAGTAGTTGTATTATTCCTAAATATCTTTGTGTAGTTTAACCTGTTTATCTATTTCTTTTGGTTGAAATACATTAAATCAAAATCTATAAAATTAAAATAAAAATTTGTTAGGTACGTAAATACAAAACGTAAAACTAAATAATATTTATAAAAAATTTAGATATTAAAAAGAAACTGATGGTATTGGGATTATAATTTTCATAATTTTTTAAAAATTTCATAAATTTCATAAATTTTTGAAGATTTGTTTTTTTTTGTAGGAAACATTTTAAATTATAAAATAGAATTAAATAATAAACTGAGTGAAATGTACTAATTTGCAAACATAAGAATCAAAAACTATTTGAAATCAAATTTGTAGATACAACAAACATATGTATATCATATTTTATATCAAAATATGCAAGTTTCACCATGTTCTTCTTGTGTATGTGATTACAATTGCTCTATTTCTTATAATATTTTCATGTCCATATCAAGAAAATGAACTTTGAGGCGAGAAACCTACTAACCAGCACTAGAAAAACACAAATCAAGTGTTGCCACAATTAAACTAGTAATAGTACTACTGTAGTTAAACCAGTTAAACTATTATTGTTGTAGTCCAAATACCAAATATTAATGTTTATGCATTTTTTTTCAAACTAGTGATGACTTATGCATTATCTTTTGGAGTATACTCTTCCAGATCTTAAACTGCAATCTTTTCTAGCTCGACAGTTGTCTTATTCGGCTTCGGGAGCAAAAACGTAAAGATGTTTTTTTCCATATATAATACAACTGGTACAACTAGTACAAATGGTAAAACAAATCATTATAAAAAAATATTATATAAACAAACTATTAACAAATTTTGACACATCCATGAAGATTAAACCAATATTTTCATTGGTGATACATCATCATCCCTTTCTAAAATATCATTCATACGTTGAAAACAAAAATTAAATATAATCATATTAATTGTAAAATTGTAGTAATTATACATGTTTTAGACTTCTAGTTGTTCTAATTATACATGTATTTTGACAGATGCAAGCGGGAAAGATTAGACTAATATGTATTATTTGTTCAACGTCATCTTTTGAATATCATTCATACACTGAAAAAGGGATGATGTATACATGTATTTTGACAGATGCAAGCAGGAAAGATTAAACTAGTACAACTATGTACAAACGGTACAACTCAAATACTAGTACAACTATGTTATTTCATCACGATTAAAACAATTATTTGCAAAAAAAACACAAAAATCATACATCAAACCCAATCTTTTTCTTCTTTCCGGTGACTCGCGTTTTTAGAACAATGTTTGAAGAATTTTCTGGCTCTGCATCTAGCTTTTTGGCCTCAAGACCAAAAAGATGAAGATAATTTTTTTTCGAAAATCGTACAACTAGTATAATAATTTTTTTTCGAAAATCGTACAACTAGTATAACTAGTGCAACTTGTAAACGTATCAATTTCAAATCAAATATTATTAAAAATATACTATTCATATATTTGACACATGCATGCGGGGTAGATTAGACCAATATGTCTTATTGGTTCTACATCATTCTCTTTTCTAGCATCTTCATATGCGGAAAACAATAACTAGATGAAATTATTATACATCTCATAATTAAGTGATGTCATTTCATAATTTCTCAAAGCCATGTCATCTTTTTTGTGAGAATGAACATGGTGATGATACATAAGAAAATCAATTTTCAAATAATATATAGGAGATACTCAATATGTACTAGTTGTACTAATTCGAGTTGTACAAGTTGTACTAGTTTGAGTTGTACTAGTTGTCCTAGTTTGAGTTGTACTAGTTGTACTAGTAATAATTTGCGTTCTTCATTATCTGGGATATCGGATGGAAAAGATGAAAATTTCACTCTGGATAAGATATAATTGATTAAACATGACTATGGGTTGATCGATTTGAGATAAGAAAGAGAAAATTAGTGGATGGTTGAAGAAAAAAATTGATTTTGTATTATGGTGGAAGAACTATGAATGGGGAAGAAGAAAGAGATTGGGTCGGATTTCGGGTCTGGATCTGGGTCGGATATTAGGTTGGATAGTAATGGCATAGGTTAGTAAATACGTTTAACTCCTTAGGTTTTTCAGTTATTTAACATAGATTTCTATTTAAATTTAAATGCAAAATAAATAAATAAAGTGATGGGTCTAATTGAGATTTTTTGGAGACCAAGTGGTCCATCTCAGCATTTGATCCCATTATTCATTACACAAACAACTAAAGATCAAAGCTTCAGGTAACCTTATTAGCCCCAAACCAGAATAGGCTACATTACCTTTGATTTCTCAGATAGAACGATTGATTTCGGATTCAGCTGTTCTAGAGAGTCAGGAGTAACCGATTCAGTAGAAACCTTCGGCCGGAACTTTCTACCAGTCTTCGATATCTTAAACGTGACCCATCGGTTTTCACCAGAGATCAAAAGCTCGAGACGTCTGGGTAGTGCAACAGACGACGGAGTGATCACGATTGGAGCGCCTTTGCCTTTTGTCCGACGAAGATCGATAGAGAAGATGAATTGATCTAGATTGGAGGAGGAACAGAACAAACTGATTCCGGCGAAGAAACCCCGACGAAAGAGAGAGAGAGACATAAATGGGAGGTCCATTCAGAAAGTGACACGTATGGGTTCTTATCAATTCCAAAAAGCCATATTAAACACCGGTTCTCTCATTTCTATTTTTTTTCATTTATTTATTTTTCACTTTTGTTGCATAACCTCCCTTTAGAAACACTGATGGAGGTGGTCTTAGTTTGTTTTTTTTAAGAATCCTAAGTGAGTAAAGTCTCACAATCTCCCATATATGAACTAATATCTTCTTTTTTTTTTTAATTTGAATTTGTTAGAGTTTCATCCTCAATCTCAGAATGAAAGTGAGCTTCACCCGTCTCTGTAAGCGTAAAACGGTAAGCTTTGCTAAGGTTATATTAGTTTTATATAATGCTTAACGGTTCTATATAAGATATGAATATTGGTTTGAACGATTATCATCTTTAAGTTATTGTCTTGTTGCAGCTTATTGTTGGGGGCATGAGAAAGACGTCTGGATTTTTCCTTTTTCTCTTTATAGTTAAATTGGGTTTTTGATTTTTGTTTGGCTTTATAATTTAGTGAAGATCTGTTTTACGTTGGACCATATTTGGTATTTAGTTTTTGATACATTGTTTTTGACTTTTAGTAATGGGGTTTTTAGCTAACAAAGTTAATATTCCCTCTCTATCTTTTATAAGTTGATTATTTTTTTAATAAAACTGATGCCATCATATTTTATAACCAACCCAAACTACACCATAATAAAGCAAACCGAACAAATCAAAACCAAACCGAACTAAATCTAAACCAAACCGAACTAAATCGAACCAAACTAAACCCAAACCGAATCCAAACCAAAGCTACTTTGGTTTTAATTGGGTTGAGTTTTATAAAACCCAAATTAACCAAACCAAACCGAACCCGAAACTAAACCGATGTGCCCACCCCTAATAACAAGTACATAAATAAATGATATTAATCACGGTTCACTCCCTTGTTAGTTAACAAATTTACTAGAAAGTACTTCTTTTTTTTTACTGTCTAAAATTTATTTGATTAAAGGGCCAAGCCCAAAATATTACAAAGCCCAAATCTTTCAATTTAGACCCAAAGACATACACCAGGCCCACCTAAGAAAACCCTAAAAACAACACAAAACGAGGCGCCGCCGCTACGATCCACGGCCTCACCCTCGCTTCAAGTCACCGCCGGTGAACCACCGACGATTCACCGGGACACAGCAGCACTCACTAGCTCCACAAACTCATCACCGCAAACGCTTTCAACCCAAGTGTGTCCAATATCGGAGAGAATCAATCGGTAAACCGAGATCTCATCCGCCTCCATGCATCACCAGAACTAGGAAGAAAGCTTCGCCGAAACATCACCCTTAAACACCGGAGAGCTTCGATCGTCCTCAAACGAGAGCTCCTCCATCAAATCCAGCCCAAAACCACATAAACAAAGATAACAAAAAACCAAACCCTAAAACGGAGCTAGGGAATCCAGACCGGTGACGCAAGGTAAGGAACGCTTTCACCCCCGGAGACTAGAGCCGGCGATAGCAGAGCTTAAGAAGCCTCCACCTCCCGGAAACCAAGCCGGCGGAGATGGAGCTGTAGAAACCTCCACCTCCCGGAAACGAAACCTAATCTGGCAAGCCAACTTCACCAGGCTAAAACCTCCACACGATCGCGTCGTTACTCCAGCCGCAGCGCCACCAATGATGACGGTTCACTCCCCGAGTTGTCGACGGCGGATGAGGACTGCACCAGAGCTCCGACAAGGCGGTCAGACAGAAGAGGCGAAAGAGAAACAGAAGGATTATCTCTATCGGAAGAACGAAGGGCTCCGGCGACGGCACGCTCGCTCACGCGCCGGCCGTACGCCGGACCCAAAGGCAGATCTACTTTCTCTCTCGGTATAAACTATAAACTAGAAAGTACATAATAAAGTTTTTCTCACTATAAGTATATATATGTGCATGGCTAGATCCTGTATGTGAAATATAACTGAAAATAATAAAGGCATAACAAGTAGAAATCTGCAATTATTGATTTTATTTATTTATTTAAACTAAAACAACAGGTAACAAATATTTTACTACAGTTTTTCTCACTATAAGTATCTGCTCCTTGTAGCCATAGTTTTATCTTCTCCAAGTCATAATAATTTTCAAACATAATTTATTTTTATCATCTTAATAAAAAAAACGAAGATGAAGCTCGTGATTGTACAATTCTCCATAATCTTTCTTCTCGTCACATCTTCATTGTTCGTGCTTTCAACCACTGATTCGTGTAAGTGTACTTGATTTAGTTAATTGGTTTAGGTAACTTATCATTTGGTGATCTACTTTGTCTAAAGTAATAATAATAAGATAATTTTATCATGTGATGAATGAATTCGCAGCGTGTGGTGGGAAGTGCAACGTGAGATGCTCAAAGGCATCACAACATGACTTGTGCATCAAAGATTGCAATATATGTTGCCAGAAGTGTAATGGTTGTGTGCCCTCTGGCACTTATGGACACAGAGACGAATGCCCTTGCTACCGAGATATCAAAAACTCCAAAGGCGGACCCAAGTGTCCCTGAACATGTTTTTGAAGATCATCATAATATACCTGATATATATATATATATATATGTGTATGGAAATATACTTACATCTTATGTTTGATTTATGAAATAAAAATTGTGAGCTTAAAGTGATTAATATATAAAAGAATGAGAGATATTGACA
>NC_027752.1:4332994-4340888 GCF_000695525.1 Brassica oleracea var. oleracea
GGGGGGGTTGTTAATACATCAAAGAATATACCATGCCAAGGTTTACTTTTTCTCAGCTTTGTTTTCATCGGAGCCCGACAACATTTGTTGATGTTGAATTAGCACCGTTACGCACAGTCTCGTCAATTCTGATTCTTGCTTTTGTATTCTTCTCGGTGACACTTGGATAGAGGACTTGTTCTCGAATCCAGCCTCTTTTTTTCATTGACCATAGATCTGCTATTCATACTTGACGAAAATGAACGCAAGAACACACGTGTGAATCAGTCTTAAATGTCATTGGTCAAACCCAATTGTCAATATAATTCACCAACATTTTTGACGAATACTAATATGATGTCATTATACAACATATTTGACGCATGCTATAGGATGTCATCATACAAACAATTTGAACTGTTGTCTCCGTGTTATGCCTTCCTTGGTAAGACTAAGAATAAAATAAACTTATTGTTCTCGTCGTTACACATGTCTTTATAAGTTTATTTTCTATAACGTCTAAAGACAACACAAAGAAACCAAAACTAGAACAAGAGAATGATCCATCAAGCTAGATAATACATAAAGACTCGAATCAGCAACAAACCCAACTGCAAATTCTGATAAGCAAAAAACTCAAAGCAGATGCAATTTGCTTCTACAACTAGAGAATGGGACTTTTTGAGTAACTCTGCTTTCTTTCTCGGTGGCTGAGAACCAGATCAAGCTTCAACGTTCACAAGCTCATACTCGATGAGGGAAAGATTGTTATCTTCCTTGACGGTCATGTCTGTGGGCTCCTCAGCGACTTCAACGCGTCCCCATCTATCAACTGCAAGCCTCATAGATCCCTTGTACATGTCGATCTTCGCGTTGCGCAGGGTCACAAACTTGCCTTCTTTCATCAAATCCACTGTTCAGAAAACGAATCACAACATCAATCACATATCTCTAAATCACCTGAGAGCAATACCCAAAACCTACAATCTGTGTTTTCACTCTTATATGTTATCACCTTGATCGTTTCTTGCAGTAAAGATAATGATTCCAGTCTCATCACCAACAAGACACTCTGCAATCCTCATCTGACGAGCCTGAGGACCACTGGGACGACCTCCTCCTCCACCACCTCTCTGCATCACCATCTTCGTGCTGACAACTTTCACGTTCAGAGAGTGACCATTGGTTCCAGGTCTCAGCTCATTAACCTTTGTGAACACAGGCTTCCTCAAAGCTGGTGTTGCCTCAGCCATTCTTTAAAAAAAAAACACACTTTGCTCAGATCAGAACCAAAGAACAATTCAAAATTCAAAAAACAAACAAACGACATCAATCTCGAACCTTATAACCGAAACAGCTTAATTACAGTCATAAAGATGAAGACTTTTAATCTCCCAGATCATTTTTTCAATCACAACACATCCATAATTCGATTCGTAAACACAGTACCATCGACACAAAGTCAAAGCTAATCACACAAAAATGTAATCTATTGAACCAAGACAGACATTCATGGAATCTCTGATTCGAGCAGATCAAAACTGATGATAAGAAGATAGAAATCGATTTTTGAACTCAGCTTACGTATTGAGAGAGAAGAGACGACTTAAAAGGCGATCAGATCTGTTGTTGATGAGATGATGATAATACACACACAAAGACGCGGCGTGTTTTTTTTTGTCTGAAATTCATAAATATTAATACCTAACCGTAGTTTCAATGACCTGAACACGTGTCACGTCCTTCAAAAAAAATATCCGGGCCTTGAATTTTGTAAAACATTGAGATTTGGCCTTGGGATTTTTAATATCTACAAGTTAGACCCCGCTTTTTTTTTTTATCCGAACCGGTTTAATAAACCGGTTCCCTATTCAGCAAGATTTTGGTTATGCGACGGTTTGTTTGATCAAAAGCGAGAGAGCTCATCAGCATCCATTAGAGCAGATGCTTCGATGGTAACGCTGTCGTTTCCATCTCCCTCGCTCTCTTTCGTAGAGAGCGGGACATGTAGTAAATCGACTCACGTTTCTCGGGTTCTCTTCTCTGGTCCTCACGGAGAATCGTCTGAACCATCCAAGATACTGAGAGATGTTCATATAGTAAGCCTTTCCCTTCTTCTTATTCTTCCTTTTTTCACAAAAAGGAACGATTTTTATGTGATTTTTATCGGATTGTTGTGGTTTAGTCAGAGAGGTTGATGGAGGATTTCACTGAGCTAGCGAGAGAGAACACTGACAAGGACCTCGAGACTTGTGGAACTCTCGCTGCCTTCCTCGTAAGATTAGTCTCAATCTTAAGTCCAAGTGATGATGATGATGTTTTTGATACGTTTATTAAGTCTTATTTTAATTCCATGATTTAAATGCTCTAGGAAAGAGGAGTTTTTTATGTGACCACTCTGATAATACCTAAGCAAGAATCAACTGCTAACTCTGTGAGTATCTTTCTCGATGTGTTTAACTTTTGCAATGATTTGCTTAACTCAGTACTTAAATAAATGGCAGTGCCAAGCTATGAATGAAGTGGATGTGTTTTCCATACAGAACGAAAGAGAGCTTTATCCCGTTGGATGGATTCATGTACATTTATATCTCTGCTCCCTCCTCAATGTTTTGATTTGTCTTGGCTTTGCTATAATGAGTTGTATGCGTGCGTGCTTTACAGACTCATCCTTCTCAGGGCTGTTTCATGTCATCAGTAGATTTGCATACCCATTACTCGTATCAGGTACTCTTAAGTTTCTCAGTAATAATATACTATTTAAGATATTGTTTCCTTTGTATTACATATACATACAAGGAGGTTTGAGACAATTCAGTTCTCAGTTTCTATCATTTCCTTCTTTATAAAGGTAATGGTGCCAGAGGCTTTTGCAATCGTGGTGGCTCCAACTGATAGCTCTAGGTTTTTGCTTCCAAAGCCAATCTTAACACGTTACCATGTAGTCGATTATGAACGCTCATACTGATTCTTTTGCAGGAGTTATGGGATATTTAAGCTAACGGACCCTGGAGGAATGGAGGTACTGAGAGGCTGCTCAGAGACAGGATTCCACCCGCACAAAGAACCGGAAGATGGAAAGCCGGTTTATGAGCAATGCTCAAACGTCTACAAGAACTCAAACCTTAGGTTCGAGATTTTCGATCTGCGCTGAGGTAAGGTAAGCAACCCTTCAGTGGGAAAAAAAGGATCAAGCTTGATCCACTGTGAGCTAAAAAGATATCAATTTAAATAACCATAAACTTAACCGGAACTGTATTTTTTTTTTTATCTAAAAAGTCTTGTCTTTATTGAGGTTATATGAACACCAAGTCAGTCATCTTGTAATAAGCTAAGAAAATGTTAATAAAGTGTTAATTGTATAAATGAGTGTATCTTTGCTCTTTTAATTACCATATAATAAATGATACGTACACTCAGCCTCTGAAGAACCAAAAAACAGAATCAAAGATCAGATCTTTTTTTTTTTTTGAAGTATTGAAGCTATCAAGCTTTCAAGTAAATGGGTACAGAGGATGAGTTTATCAAAGTGAAAGAAACAAATAAAAAAAAGGTTGAACCTTTCCCTATTGTTAAGAGTAGCTATCAAAAAACAATACAAGTCCTTTTCTTCTTTTTGTTTGCTTTCAGAGAAGAAAACCTTTTTGGCCGTTTTTTTTTTTTGAGCACATGATAAAGAGTATCTCCGTACAGTCAGAGTAACAGATGTGTCAGTCGTATACGTCATGGATTGGTACAGACGACGATTCAACTCATCTTCTTTTCTTCTCTTTAATTTCAAAAAGCGAAGTCGGTTAATACTATTGTCCTCCTGTACGATCGTATATTCGCGTTATGATTTGTTTTGACAGAGTACCTGCAGATTTGTATATGCCAAAACATCTCTCTCTCTCTCTCTCTCTCCTTTATAAGTAAGTAAGAACAAAAGAGATCACAAAGTTGCAGGCTTTTTGTTTGGCTTTCCTTTGTTAGAGATGATGATGATGAGAGGTGGTGAGAGAGTGAAGGAGTTTCTACGACCTTTTGTTGATTCAAGAGAGTGGGACTTTTGCGTTATCTGGAAACTCGGCGATGATCCTTCTACGTACACCTCACTGTTTAATTTCTGTTTTGTTTTGTTTTGTTTCAGTAGCAAACTTCAGTTTTGATTCATACTAATGGGTATTGGTGTTTTAATTTCTGTTTCCAAGTTTTTTTCTGTTTTTTTTTTAAGTCTTTTGCCTCAACTTGTCTTTGAGATTCTATGGTGATTTGTGTTTTTCAGATTTGATAATACTGTTAAAGTTTTTTTATTGTATGTGTTTTGTCTTAACATCTCTCTATATCTATATCCTGTTTTTGATAATACATGTCTTCTTTTGTCTGCTCCTGGTTAATTAGGCAGGCCTACTGTGGTTTCTAATTATTCCGTTTATAAAATCAGCAGGTTTATTGAATGGGTGGGATGCTGCTGCAGTGGTAGTTATATTGATAAGAACATTAAGCATGAACATGTGGAAGAAGAGACGCAAAACACGAGCTCTATTTGCAGGGATGAAGACAACAAGCATCATATCAGATCCTTAGCTTGTGAAGCTCTTTCTCGTTTTCCTCTCTTCATGCCTCTCTATCCCGGGTATTGTCATGTTTCATCCTTACAATCTCTAGACTTAAAGAGTTTTTTTAAATGATACAGAGCTCCTTCAAAATTACAGGATTCATGGAGAAGTAGTCATGTCAAAATCTCCCAAATGGTTGGTTAATTCAGGTCCTGGATCTAAACAGGTTAAAGACTTCTTTTTTTTTACTTGTTTATATCTTTTATTACAACTATTGGATTTGATCATAAGAACAATCTGATCTCAGTGTCCTTCTTTTTTTTTGGCAGGATATATTTAGCACAAGGGTTCTTGTCCCTGTGCGTGATGGTCTAGTTGAGCTTTTCTCCTTCATAATGGTAATAAAAATGAATATGTTAGCATTTAGCATAAAGGTTCAGTCAAATTGTTTGGTGGTAACTTCATTCATACAATGTGTCCTCTCTTCTTCTGGTTCTGTTTCAGAAACCGGTGGATGAAAGCATGGTTGACTTGATAATATCACATTGCAACACCTTCTTCGAACCATACCCTGAGCAAACACTCCCATTCAGGATCATTTCTAAAGCAGAGGAGTCTATGTTAATGCACAAGGAAGAGGATGTCGTGATGCAAAACGCCATTGACGATAAGAAGGTGGCAAAGGAAAACTTCAAATCGAAGAATCTTCATTCAGAGAGGAAAAGAAGAGAGAGGATTAACCAGAGAATCTATGCTTTAAGAGCCGTCGTCCCTAACGTTACAAAGGTTCTTCCTGAAAACTCATTTCAGGTTTCTTCATATATGACTCTTTTCTTGTGATCACTTTGGATTATAGCCATTTTTCTTTACGCTTATTCAGATGAACAAAAATGGAACTCTTAGTGATGCGGTTGATTACATCAATCAACTGTTAGTAGAGAAGCAGAAACTTGAAGATGAGCTGAGAGGAATCAACGAGATAGAAAGCAGAAGAATCGCTGCAGAGGAAGAATCTGCAATAGCTAATCCACAAGCTGAAAAAGTTGCATCTAGACTCAACAAGATAGTTAACAGCGAGGTATAAAGAGTATTGAGGCTTAAGATCATGTTTATTTATCCCATGTAACGCCTTTGATTTCTTGTCTCTCTTTCAGGTGAATCTTGAAGTCCATGAGACTGGTGAGCGAGGTTTCTTGATCCGGATTGCGCAGGAGCATAAACAGGATGGATTCATAAGGTTGATAGAAACTGTAGATTCTTGTGGACTTGAGATTATTGACGTCAACTTCACCAGACTCGATCTCAGAGTCATGACCGTTCTCAATGTCAAGGTAACTTAATCACATCTCATTTCCCCTAACTTAAAGTCACAGAATATTGTTGACATCTGATCAAAGTTTGTATTTTTTTTTATAGGCAACCAAAGACGGAACTACACCTGAAAATCTGAGAGATTTGCTGATCAAGATGATGATGAGAACTTCAGAAAACCCAAATGCAGAGTCCTTGAGACAATATACATAAGCAATCAAACAAAAAAGGTCAAATGTTTTGTTTGCTTGAGCCACAAGTTACAGCTGAGATCTGATTCTCACAAGCTTCTTTGGTGTTAACTTACATGTTTGAAACTATAAACTCGATCTTAGTGTTGGATTTTGAGTTCTTTAAATTAAGACATCCACAAAATTTCTAACGAGTCCGTCCCAAAAGAACCAAACAACACGGCTTAGGTTACATGCAACATTCCAGCTAAAAATTGATTCAGTGGTTTGCTTGGTGACTTGTGTTGAAGGCTCGGCTCTCAAGTTCACGGCTCGTGAAGTCTTGGCTTGTGTAGTAGCCGTTACTAGTACCGAGATCCGATGAATCTTCAGAGGCTCTTCTGAACATACGAATCTCATTACTGTATTGACCAGAGTTGTAGACCGTACTTTGACCCACTTTGACTCCGTTTGACAGATCCGACAAGTTGTCTCTTGTGTCCAGAGCTCTTACAACCTGTTTTTTGTAAAAGTGAGAGTGACACTCTGCATCACTTTTTCTTTTAAAACTAGTCTAATATATTTATTAGGACTACATGATAATCAGTTCTGACCTGAACCATACGAGGTCGTTTTAGTGCTGAGTGCCTAACACAAGAAGCTGCCGTCTCGATCATCCTATAGACTTCTTCTTCGATGTAATGCTTCTCCAGCCGTGGATCCACTACTTCGCTGATGTCACCTTTTTCAATGGCCTCGATTAGCCGCGGACGTGCCTGACCAAGCCAAACCAACTCCTCATATTTCGTTATTCCCATTTTTAAAATCCAATTTTGTATAATTCAAGACATGGAAAATTACCCATTCAACGAGACTTTCTTCACCCAAAGGTTGAGAGGTGTCAACAGGTTTACGACCGGTGATGAGTTCGAGTAGCACAACTCCAAATGAAAACACGTCTGATCTGTCCGTTAATTTCCCGCTTGATGCATATTCTGGCGCTAAATAGCTGCATGCATCCATGCAACGTAACGTCTTTCATTAAAATTTTCTAGTACACGATGATTATAATATTTTTGTTGTGAATTGAAACTGTACCCAAATGTGCCCATGACACGTGTCGATATGTGGGATGTTGACATGAAGAATTAAACAAAGGGAAGTAGTGGAAGAAGTGGGAGAAATGGCCATATCACTTACCAAATGGGGAGGAATGGCTAGTCCACTACTAGTTAGTGGAGGAAGTGGGAGGAGTGGCCATATCACTTACCAAATGGGGAGGAATGGCTAGTCCACTACTAGTTAGTGGAGGAAGTGGGAGGAGTGGCCATATCACTTACCAAATGGGGAGGAATGGCTAGTCCACTACTAGTTAGTGGAGGAAGTGGGAGGAGTGGCCATATCACTTACCAAATGGGGAGGAATGGCTAGTCCACTACTAGTTAGTGGAGGAAGTGGGAGGAGTGGCCATATCACTTACCAAATGGGGAGGAATGGCTAGTCCACTACTAGTTAGTGGAGGAAGTGGGAGGAGTGGCCATATCACTTACCAAATGGGGAGGAATGGCTAGTCCACTACTAGTTAGTGGAGGAAGTGGGAGGAGTGGCCATATCACTTACCAAATGGGGAGGAGTGGCTAGTCCACTACTAGTTATTTATTCTTCCACCATTGAGTGCTTATTGCTTTTGTTTCCTTTAAATACACCATGTATGTTACACAATTAAACACACAATTCAATACAAACATTTCTTTCATTCTCTCAATCTCACAAATCCTCTCATTCTCTTAAATTCGCAAATTTCTCTTCTCTCTCAAATACTTACGGTTACTTCACTCCTTTTTACTTTGTTCGTGTGCTTCATCACGGTTAAAACACTTAGAAGCTCTCATAATC
>NC_027752.1:4344193-4347911 GCF_000695525.1 Brassica oleracea var. oleracea
TACTAGTTAGTGGAGGAAGTGGGAGGAGTGGCCATATCACTTACCAAATGGGGAGGAGTGGCTAGTCCACTACTAGTTATTTATTCTTCCACCATTGAGTGCTTATTGCTTTTGTTTCCTTTAAATACACCATGTATGTTACACAATTAAACACACAATTCAATACAAACATTTCTTTCATTCTCTCAATCTCACAAATCCTCTCATTCTCTTAAATTCTCAAATTTCTCTTCTCTCTCAAATACTTACGGTTACTTCACTCCTTTTTTACTTTGTTCGTGTGCTTCATCACGGTTAAAACACTTAGAAGCTCTCATAATCCCACAAATTATCATGGGACTGTGCAGTATCGTTCAGTCTGGCGAGTCCAAAATCTGCAACCTGTACGTAACTAATCAAATGCTTGGTCGAAAATCATAATCATGTATACGAATACTACATCATTATCATAAACAACAAAATAAAATTAAATGAGATATTGACTTTGCCTGAGCTTCGAATTCATCATCCAGCAGAATGTTTGACGATTTAATGTCCCTATGGATAATCTTCGGGTGACCTATTAAATTGATACAAAGTTAAATCAGGGTAAACATTTAAATCCAATTAATCTTTTAAATTTTTACCAAAAAAAAAAAAGAATTCACACTTACTAAGAAAGTAAATTGGAAAATGTAATGGAGAGTAGTACTTACAATCTTCATGTAGATAAGCAAGTCCTTTGGCTGCGCCTATTGCAATTTTGACTCTTCTAGTCCATTCCAAAACCGGTAAGTCTTTGCCTGACAACAATATAAAGAAAGGTTGTACTTAGGCAATACAAATTTAAATACCAACACAAATCTGATCTTCATTCAATAATATTTAGAGTTAATTAAAGAGAGTTTGCGGAAGAAGTACCATGTAAATGGTAATCCAAAGTATTGTTGGGGACAAACTCATATATAAGGAATCTATGTTGCTCACAGATGCAATAACCCACAAGAGACACCAAATGCCTATGATGCACTCTGCTTATGATTTCCACTTCAGCTTTGAACTCTCTATATCCGTCTGCGCTGATCGACTTTAGCTGTTTAATAGCGATTGGCTTTCCCTCGCTAAGAATACCCTTGAAGACGCACCCGAACCCACCTTCTCCTATGACAAATCTCTTGGAAAATCCTTCTGTTATCTCGCTTAGCTCCTCAAAGGTGAAAGGGATCTTTGAAGTTCCTATTACTGAGTCAGGGGTTGCCCGACCTGGTTTTGGATTCCCTAAACTGTTGTTTGTATCCGGTGATGAGTTCTGCGCCGAGCTGGTCCCGTTTCCAGGTTTTTGCCTGTAGTGAATGAATCCCTCTGTGCCAAAAAACAAGGTTAAGATGAAGAAGCCACAGTGAAAGAAAAAAAAAGAGACAATATTCAAGAATCAAAATAAAAACAAGAACAAGAAATCAAGAACATAGAATTAATTAAGGATCAAGAACAATAGTAGGAGGCAGAAAAATATCAAAGCAGAAAATCAAGAATCTAGAACATAAAAGAAGATAAGAAACAAAAATCACACCAAAAGTAAAAATATACATATAAATAAAAAATCACACCAAAAGTAAAAATATACATATTTGGTCTTGTTACCTGTATGAACAGAGACATTAGCCGGTGGAAAATACTGCTGGTTAGACCGAGGGGAAGAAGATTTCTTTTGTTTCCTCCTAAAGAAGAAGAAGACAGCAATGATTATAATGACCAAGACACCTGCGATCCCAATACCGATCAATGTCTTCTCAGTGAAGTTAGGTTCATTGTTTTGTTGTCCATTGCCACCATTTCCATTACTATTTGCATTTTGTCTATTAGAACCTCCAGAGTTGTTATCGGAGCCGGAGAGGGAAGTAGGAGACGGGACAGAAGAGGACGAGGGCACATGATTTGATCCTTCTGCGGGAGGTGAGTCCAGAGGTTGTGAAGGGTTTCTTGGAAGATTAGGGTTTAGCGAGATAACCGGAGGAGATGTAGATGAAAATGAAGGAGAGCCTTGGCTACCTGACGGCGGTGATAAAGGGTTTAAAGGCGGAGACGGAGGAGAAGTAGGGTTGTTGGGTAGTTCTTGGCCGTTATCATTAGGTCTGGCCTCTGGTTGCTGAGTAACTAAGCTTGGAGGAGGAAGAGCGGGAAGAGGAAGCTCAGGCTTTGGAGAAGGAATCACAACGGGAGAATCTCCGGAAGGGGTGGATTGTGGCGGAGGTTGAGGCTGAGGAGGTGACGGAGGTGGAGTTATAGAGGGTGGAGGTGAAGAAGGAGGCTTTGAAGGCGGAGTTGTAATAGGAGGTTGATTTGATGGTGGTGGAGAAACCGTTACCGGTGGAGGAGATGATTGTGAGCCGCCGCCACCACTGTCAGGAGATGGAGGAGAAGGAGGTGAGGTCGCTGGAGGCTGTGTCGTCTGTGAACCGCCGAGGATTTTCTGATCAGTGAATCCTGCGAGGTTTGGTTGATGTGAAGTAACAAACGGAGCTATCTTCTTTCCTATAAAATCTGCTTGTTCCTGGACTTTGTCCATTTGTTTTATTCACCTTTGCTTGTTCTCTTTCTTTCTTTTACATGTTAGTATTTGCTCTTAAAGAGGTTCCGTAGAGAACAAGAAAGGATCTTCTGTTTACTCTGAGATCCAATCTAAATCGGCTAAAATCCCACAGAAATCCCAGAATTTATTTTCAGATACAATGTGCTCATGAGAAAAACAAGATTGGTGGAAACTAACGAAAAGAGAGATGAAAAAAAATCCAAGCCTATAGGGTTTCTTGTGACTCAAGGATGATAGGAAGAGAGTTTCTATCAAATTGATTCAGGTTTTTGTTGGTTGATGATATTTTTCTTCCTTAAGGTTTTTTTCTCTGTCGCGTTCTTCTTTGGTGTAAAAATAGAAAGTCTCCTAAATCTCAACGAATTGAATTCTAAAACTGACTGAGAAAATAGGCTAAAAATTTACTTTATTGTTATTTTTACAGTAAATAATTGTAGGAAAGAAAAGTACCTATATCTGGAAGATTCACCCTCCAGCTTCATTGTCGGGTTGCCGCGTAAATTATTCTTTCTTAAAGTATTATTTTAAGCTCTTTCCGTGAATTCTTTTAACATATAGTTCACAAAATGGAGTTAAAGCAAATTTATTGCAGATCTCGTAGATTAGGGTTCATAGCGTAATATAAGATATAGTCTCTTACCTTTTAACTAAAAAAAGTTAAGAAACGTCGCTTATATCTATATTATTAAAAGAGAAGTACCCATTTGAAAATGTTCTTAATTCATTAATTAAATTCCCTATTTTTTTGCTTATTTTTTTCAGTTGCATTTATAAAATATCCTAAAACGAATAAAAATGCCTAATTTATTACTTGTCTTTTCAGTTACATTAATGAAATATGCTTAAATGAATTTAAACTTCATATTTTATTGTTTGTCTTTTTCAGTTACCTTAATGAAATATCCTTAAATAAATTTGGACATAATGTCATTTAATCAACAAAAAAAAACTCATGAGTTATCCTTACGTGCATAATTTTAATAATGGAGATTTTAAAAAACGTGCATCATTAAAATGTTACCTAAAACATACAACACTAATATATATCATGCATCAATAAAACTAGATTTGACTCACACAATTGTATGGATATTATTTTCAGTTGATTAAATTTAAAAATAATTATTTATTCAAAAATATTTAAGAATG
>NC_027752.1:4348111-4394400 GCF_000695525.1 Brassica oleracea var. oleracea
AATTTTCATATTTTTCAAACAAATTCTAAAAATATTTTTTAAATATTTTGTTATAATTTTTAAAAAAAATATTGAGTTGCATTTCAAATAAAAAGGTAAAGATATTAAAAATATTCTAATTAAAATATGTAAAATTTAATATAGTTTTAAGGAAATGGTCAAAATAAAAAAAATTACAAATAAAAAAATCATGATTTTTGTTAACTGGGCGGATCATTATTTATATGATATCGCAAACGAAAGAAAAATTTATGTTTTTACAATTATCTAATTAACTATGTATACTCATTTTTTTATATTTTTTATATGATATCACACATTCGTAAAAAAATAGATAGTTTAAGATGCAAAAAAAAAATATTTACTTAATGAATATAATATGAATGAATTTTACAAATACATCATTTAATAAAATAAATAATTAAAAACTGAAAATTCATATCCGCGCTGGTGCGCGGATCAGGATCTAGTCTCTTATTTAAAAGATCTTCTCTTATATTACGTTAAGAATCTCAACCTAAGATACCTGCAATAAACATGCTATAACGGTGGAAGTTCATTAACCCGTAAAGTGAAACGTCCATGCATATAAATTCAGATTATTTGAGTACTATAGGTTTGAATTTCAAATTAGTATTAATGAGTGATATAGTTTTGAATCGTTGTTGTCTCAGTCAAGGACGGAGGAGATCACTCCATGGTTGATTCATGAATGAACAGTCAAGTCTCATGCTCTCTTCTTATCCATAAAGACAATTTAATCACTTTAGGTGCTTTTTACCGTTGTCTCTAGCTAATGTGTTGTTTTCTATATTATGTTTGTGTGGTTTCAAATACTTTAACTTGAATTCCCTATTAAACACACAATGTTGGTAAACAGTAACTAGCAGAGACCAGCTAAGGCTTCTGATTAAATAGTCACAGTATACAAATATTCATATCGCTAAAGATTGTGGCTTTACACATCCATTTTACAACCACAGATAATATACTTTATCTTTCTATCCAACCTCAGGACCATTGCAGAATATTTTCTGCAACTCTGCCTGGTCTCAATATGGTTTATCACCACTTGATTCTCATCAATAAAGTGAGACATTTAAGTAGCAATAAAAGTATAGAAAAAGACATCAATTTGAAACTAAACTATAATTCGTATGAAGCAGTGGTACTAGACTAGTAGTAGTAGTAGGCTTTTAGACAAGATATACATTCATCTACATGTTTCACACTAGTTCCAAGACCCATCAGCATACATCATGATCAGACTGAACTCTGTTTCTTGCAGGCTTCCCAATCTGTAAACAATCAATAGGAGGAAGAGTAGGAGTATTGAGTTCACCAAACGTCTGCCAGCAAAAAGGATCAGACATATGATACTTTTCTTGAACCGGCTTAAGCTCAATTGCAGATAACTGGACATCAACGCAAGGGAAGTTATCGCTGCATGCGAAATGAACCGGTTTCACGGTGTAAGTGCCTTTGATCCTCTCGTAGGTCACTCCTTCCACTGCAACTGCTGATGTCTGGTTCTTACATTTGCTATGGTCACAATAGAATTGGTCTATCACTATTGGAAGCTGGACCTCATTGAGTTGAATGTTTGAGAAGAGTATCCCTTTCACTGATCCTACTCCTCCTTGCCATGTCTTGATCCTGACCCCTGTCATCGTGTTGTGCATCGCCACATCTCTCACTGTTATGTTCGAGACACAGGCTTTTGTGCTGTCTTTGCCGAGACTACCGATGCTGATACCGTGACCTGGTCCACAGTTCACGTTGTGTACGAATACATTCGAGCAGCCTGTTTGGATGGAGATACAATCATCTCCTGCACACACACACACACAAGTAGATAGGATACACCATTAGTCTAACATTCAGATTATTCAAGATTCAAGATTCAAGATTCAAGAATTCAAGAATTCAAGACTCAAAAGATCCATAATTCAAGAATTCAAGACTCAAGAAATCATGATTCAAGAATTCAAGATTCATACCACAAGCGAGTGTTGTGCTGTGAATGAGGACATCTCTGGAGTTCTGAAGGTGAATCCCATCGGTGTTTGGACTGTCACCGGGTGAAGAAACGGACATGTCATGTACCTCAACGTCGATGCAGTTATCGAATTTGAGGTGACACTGAGGACTGTTTTGGATCGTTATACCAGACACTTCCACGCCAATACTCCCATAGAATCGCAGTGCCTATATAAACCAGAAACACAAGTTAGTATAAAAAATCAATGCTTAAAGTTTTCATAGTGCCAAACTCTTTTGTTTCTTTCTTTCTCACCGTTGGTTTAATGCTTGGCATTTTCCAATCAAGCTCACTTCTTACCTGTCAAATGTGAATCAAAAAGGGTTTGATCTTGGATGAATATTCTACAAATGAGACACTACAGAAGCAAGGCCTGAGCTGGACACAGTCTAATGAAATATTGGCCTTGGCACTCAAATTTTTTGAATATTATATAGACATAAGCCTTCAAATTATGAAGAAAAAAAAATTAAATTATTTTTTGTATATGAACATACTGGCATTGGAGGGTTTTGGTGAACAGAATTGTTCAAGGGAACGATGAGTTTGGTTTCACCATCAATGAAAGGGTAATCTTGTTGCCACCAACCAGAGCCTCTTCCATCAATCACACCTTTCCCTTGTACTTTAATCCCTTTCAGCTTTGTGAACTCAATCCACCACATTAACCCTTTTCCCCATGATTTTGAATCCGTTGGAGCTATAATAGTACCATCAAGCTGCAACCACACTAAAACGTTTTAGATATTTTAAACCAAAGTGATACAATTATTGTATTTAAAAGATAAACTCTCACCTGGAACACAATGTTAGCTTGACAATAAGGACCAGAGAATGAGATTGGACCTACAAGAAAAGTGTATTCAGGCGGTACAGTCATCATCGACGCCTCTACTTTGCAAGCCGCTGCCCAAGCCGCTTCAAACGCCTGCAAACATTATGAAACGCTTTTAATTTACCCTAATCACCAGTATAATAATGGTGATTAACGCTTGTGATTTGTGGTCCCATCTGTAATCTGTTATTTCTGTTGTCACTTTATATTCGTTTGTCTTTTTCTTTTGGGGCAATTTAACATTTAAGATACAGAAAATTATTAAGAAGTTTTAAAGTAACTTAACAGACAGAGAAACCTTTTTCTTAGCTCTGTCTCGTGTTCTGTTTCAATGATATCCCAACTGTAATTTAAACTTTCTAAAATTCTCATGAAAACGAAATTTAAAATGCTCTAATTAAATCAAATACTAGCACTAGGGTTGAAAACTGTACGGATAATAATTTAATGAGCTATTTTATTAAATTTTAGTTTATTTTTACCTTAGTGTCATCACATTTGCCATCACCCTTTGCTCCAAAATCCATCACGTTGAAGACCTGAGATCCCTTTAGCGGCGGAAGAGACGGTGGTTGTACTTTTGGTGGTGGTGAGATCACCGGAGAGTTGTTGCCGTCAGCTTTTGGCGGCGTTTTCTGCTTTGGCTTCGGTTTAGGTTTAGACTCCTGGTGATGATTGTTGTTATTATTGTGAGAGTTGTGATGACTGTTCCCATGGCTTTTTGGTTTCTTGCTTGACAAGGAATCAGACAAGTCAGAGGAGCTTCGGTGGTTATGTCTCCAATGTTTTCCTCTTCTAGCAATGCAGGTCTCTAGGGTTACAGACCAGACCAAAACCGCCATTAACATCATCATTGTGATGCTTCTTAGCCTTAGACCTTTTCTCATCATGTTTTTGTGGGTTTGTTTCTCTGTCTAACAAGAGTGTTTTGGTGGTGGGTGAGAGTACGAGACTTAAAGAAAGAGAACATTTTTGAGGGGAGTTAAATAAGGAAGCAATCCAAGAATGTGGAGACTAGAGAGGCTCACGGGTTTTCAAAACGGAATTTTTATATTTGAGCTACTAAACCAAAAGTAATCAATAGTGTCCTTTATTTTCTATATTGTGAGTGACAAACTTATTTTTAAAAACTACTAAATAAACGAACAAGTCTAAGCTTACTACCTATATGTGATAATAAGACCATAAAGTTCGATTTAATTGGATTTTTGTAAAATAAGTGATGATATTAACAGTGATGTAAAGTATCACTCGTGAATTTTTTGGAAGTTTTTTTTTTTTTGTGAATTTTTTGGAAGTTGTGAGTCGAAATATGCCAAAAGCTAGTATAACTAAAACCGAGATTCTTTTTCACCGTGGGTAAAAAGTTCCAAACGCCAAAACCTAAACTGCATGTGCAGTAAATACTAGCCAGGGACTGTACGCCACGTAGAGATAACTGGTTGGTCAGAATCTCATCTAATTTGGTTGCTTACATGAATGGCCAAGACTTTACATAATCACATATATACAAGCACATGTCTGTGGGCAACATAAAGTATGGATACTGAAAATGTGGTGTCTATTCAGTTTTAGGATCTTGCTTAATCTTTTTATATACCATTTGATCGATACAAGCATTGATCAGGCTTGAAGCATGTGTGTATGTAACGTAGGCATGTGTCGGATCTGTCGTATTGACACGATAATATTGTCATATGATTTCACATATACTGTGGTCTCCAAATTTGAGAGGCCATTTAGAAAAATAACTATTTAAAATATACATAGGAATGTGATTTGTAATATATTTCAATCATTATCAAGAACACCATGCTAGAGAGTTGAGACTATGGCCAAGAACATTGAAATTCTTGAAAAACAGATTTAAAATCCAGTTAAATAATGATATATTAGAAAATCTGAAACCTAGTAAAAGAAATTATTAATAAATTAAGCTAAATGAAATGAATATTTTTTTTTTTTTTTTTTGTAACTGAAATGCAATGAATATTGAATAAGGATTCCAAGTGGGTAGTCAAAAACGTTACCAAAACAAAGTGGATAGTAAAAATCTAAAAACTAAATTCATAAGAAAGAAAAGGGGAGGAATTAAAAGTAGAGAATTTTCTTTGTCTCGTTTGTAATAATAAGGAGTTAATTTATAAAACATATATATATATATATGTACATGTATATATGAATATATAAAACGAAAGAGACTCGTGAGTGGGTCTATATATTGTCAATGGGACACTGATTATAACATCTCTTTTAGTACTCACATGCACCACTTCACGGGCATTGCTTTTGTATTCACAAATCCGCCAGTTATTAATTTCTTGTTTTTCTTACCTTTTTTTAACACATCTACATTAAATTTCACTTATTATTCAAGAAAAAGGGGCTCTAAAACGAATGGTGGACTGTACTGGTTATAAAAAGTTTGGAATTAAGATAGTGCTCCAAATATGGGGGAAGAACAATTTGTTTCTTCTTATTTGAAAATCAATTAATTACTCATATATTTATTGTTAAAAAATATTTAATTTTAAAATAAATTAGTTACTATTCACTACCTTTATTTTTGATTACCTTAATTATATGATGATCTGTCAGTGATTGAACTATTTTCTGAATGTTTTCAAAAATTTAATCATATTTTGTCTTAGACGGCTTTAGGACATTAATTGTTGATAAAAATGATTAGAACCAATTGTAAAAAATTTAAAGAACATAATTAATATATGTACATGCAATTGTGCAGTCATGTACGGATGAGCATAAACCGTCTTTGGGATTCAGAAAAATCTTTGTGCGCTCATAGTTTTACACGAGTTCTTCTCCTTCAAAAAACTAAAATTGAGGAATATATACAAAAGAATGCTTACTTCAACTGTTGTAAGCTGGAAAAATGGAAGTTGTTTTGTCCTAAAGGAATAGAACAAAAATGAACAAGGGGCTATTGTTTATTTCCATTATGGTTTTCTGAGTTATGATTAAAGGCTAATGGTTAAATACTGATTACTATCTGCAAATAGTTAAGTATCATGTGATGAACACACATATATGTGATTCGACAATCCTCTTATTGACAGCCAAAAAGCTGTTGGCTATCTAATATTTCTGATTCTTCAATATTCAAATAAACAACAAGAAAATGAGATTATTGTGTCAAGAATATCAATCACATTTTTTATATACCCTATCGGCTGATCTGGCCGCCCCAGAAAAAACACACTTAGTGTTACAGAATATCATCACATCACACGAAGAAGAGATGAAACGTTACTCTTGATATTTTTTTTGGGAACAAAGTTACTCTTGATGGTTAATAAACAAATAGTCGGACAACTTTTTTTTTTTTTTGCCAAAATTCGGATAACTTTCAGTATACTATTTTTCTTAACATAAATTGCAATGGCTAACTGAGTTACTCAGTAACTACAATTTCAAGTTTGAGATCGGGACTGAAGCTTCATCTTGTGGCTTAGGATCTAGAATCGGTAGATTTGTTTGTGGATCTGGGATTTCTTCATCCATGGATGAAGAAATCCCAGATCCACAAACAAATCTACCGATTCTAGATCCTAAGCCACAAGATGAAGCTTCAGTCCCGATCTCACCAGATCCGCGATGGCCATACCTTGGAAAGTGGTCTGCGATTCCCCCTACCGGAGCTACTTCTGTGCCGGCAAAAGATGAGATACATTCAAATCCGCCAGAAACGGAGGATATTTCCTCCTCTGTTTCCAAAAAATGTCACTTGGTGATTTCTGTTTCAAGTGATGATGATTCATCCTCTGCTAGTCTCGCCAAAATTACTACACTCGGTGATTTAAATACCTCCTCGGTTGTGAACGCGGTAGCTGCTGTCGGAGGTATGGACACCTCGACGGATAGTACTATCAAACTGAAAGACGGAGATCATAGGAGTAGTTGCACTACTGAATCGGTCTCTCCACACCACTTGGCTAGTTTATCTCCTATAAAGGTTCCTTCTCCAGAAGTATCCTGTGATCCTCCCATTACTACTTTCGTTCCTTCAATCGGAGCTTGGGCTAAACCTCTAGCTTTTGCACCACCAGCAACTCCTCCAACACCGTCAACACCAAGTGATTTTGATCCGAAGTACCTTAATAACCTCCTTAACTCTTTCTGGCCTACACTGGCTGATGGAACTGGGCAAAGTCAGAAGAAAAAAGATCAACCCCCTGCTGTCAGAGAGTTTCCTCGTATACCAGTCAAAAAAATTCCGGTTCCTGAGCTTAAAGATGATGGAACACTAAGATTTCCATGGGCAGCCAGAATGGATCCTTCTGTCAGAAATCTTTATCGAGCAGCCAAGCCAACCTTTCGGCTCGATGGTACTCCGGAAGTAGCTATCCCTTCACAGGTACTTCTCTTAGGACCGGAAAATAAAAAAGAGTATATCATTGGCCAGTTTCATCGATGTTCTCTTCCTCCGGGAGGTTTAATTCATGCGGT
The DNA here is from genome assembly GCF_000695525.1 of Brassica oleracea var. oleracea. NCBI lineage: Eukaryota > Viridiplantae > Streptophyta > Magnoliopsida > Brassicales > Brassicaceae > Brassica > Brassica oleracea. The sequence goes on from NC_027752.1 coordinate 4,355,455, forward strand.
AGTGAATAGGTTGTGGGGAAGAAGTTGTAGAATAGGCTGTCGTAAACTAAGTGAATCATCTTTCATGTTTCATATACTGCATGAATCAACTCAACAATGGGTGATTCAGAGAGGTGTGTGGCATGTTGACGACTGCATGTTATTTGTTTCGCCTTGGAAATATGTTAACTCATTCAAAGTCCCTGAAGTTTCTACAATCCCTGTGTGGGTAAACCTTAAAAATGTTCCGGATAGTTGCTACTCAAGATTAGGTCTTAGCCATGTACCATCAGGTCTTGGTGAGCTTATGCAAACGCATAAACCTCGCCTTGATCCAACTTTCTTGGGAGAAGCAAAGTTGTTGGTTGAAGTAGAACTAGATAAACCTTTCCCTAAACAAATTGCCTTAGATGACAAACAAGGCAATATTTTCTTGGTGGATGTTGAGTACACATGGATTCCAAGTGTGTGTGGTAGATGTGGACACTTAGGACACAAGGAAAAAAAATGTCTACTTCCAGCTAACCAAAAGAATGTGGAAACAGGTTCTAGTCATGAAGATCTACCTGCTAAAGAAACAAGGATTGAAATGGATAAAGTACAAGCTCAGTCCACTGTTGCTTCGGATCAGTTGGAAATGCAAGTTGAAAATTCAGAGTTGAGTTTGGTGACAGCTCAAGAAGCACAAGTTGAACATACTTTACAAACTTTGGTACCTACTAAAGATTCAGAGACTGGGCATTGGGCCTAAGCACCTGCGTTAAAGATGGTCTTAGCTTTAGGCTAGTTTTAATAAATGATTCGTCTGACACATCTCTTGATTCTTTCCTTAGATTTGATAAATGTAGTTTTTTTGTACTGATTCGTCTCGTGCAACAATGAACCGTGGCGTTTCCGTTAATTTTAGTGAAATAGAAGGTCCTTTAGAAGGATCTATTTGGAGCTATATTTTTGTCGAGTAAGTAAAACTGAAACTAACTGTAATCTCAGTGAAGAAGGCAACATGTCTCTGGCATCTGACATATATAATAAAACGTTGCGAAAACAAATTTAACTTTCATGCAACTTGGTGTACCGCGAAGTATAATAATATTATTGCCACTAGTATTATTGGATCGTTAATATATAGTATTATATATCAGGGATCGTGTGTGCACGCAAGATCGTATTTGAGCAAAAGCAAACACAAAGAGGAGTTTGGGGTTTCACCAATGTTTACAGAAAATAAACCATAACAATGTTAAAGGATTATGATTAAAACTTAAGAAAATTCCCTAGCCATTGCAATTTTTTTGTAAAAAGGCTTTCTAATTAAAATTCAAAGAGACATACGAGGTATGGCTTAACAACCATAAAGTTTGAGAAAGTACGATGAGACATGCCTCATATTCAACCAAGCATTAGCTTGTAAAATAGAAACTTATGATACCTAAGTTTAGTGAAAACAAGAGAATGATGAAAACACTAGGTAGATGGTCTGTGGTTACCGCGGCCTCGACGACCTCGATTACTCTTTCCTCGTACTGTGTTCCATTCCATATCTTGAAATTTTTGAAGTGGTTTTATTGGCCTTCCACCTCGTGACATGTTGAGGTTTGCCGTAGCATCACTCATAGTCCCATCTCTATCATCTTGCTCATAGTGATCAGTTTGATTGAAAAGGGGACTGCCATGTGCAGGAGAGTGCGTGGAGGCCAATGGATTGTCCTCTGAAACCGAATTGGTCTCGAAGACAATAACATGTGATGGAATTTCTTCCATAATATTTGTTTGAGTTGGAGCAGAAATTGTACCTGTTAATGGTGGTGAAGTGGTTTGAGAGTTGGAGCCAGTGGCTATAGATTGCTTTGAATGAGTGGAGTTGTTCACTGGAGTAGAGAACTCCTTCGGATCAACACCTTGTGACAAATGTCCAGTCTCTGAATCTTTAGTAGGTACCAAAGTTTGTAAAGTATGTTCAACTTGTGCTTCTTGAGCTGTCACCAAACTCAACTCTGAATTTTCAACTTGCATTTCCAACTGATCCGAAGCAACAGTGGACTGAGCTTGTACTTTATCCATTCCAATCCTTGTTTCTTTAGCAAGTAGATCTTCATGACTAGAGCCTATTTCCACATTCTTTTGGTTAGCTGGAAGTAGACATTTTTTTTCCTTGTGTCCTAAGTGTCCACATCTACCACACACACTTGGAATCCATGTGTACTCAACATCCACCAAGAAAATAGTGCCTTGTTTGTCATCTAAGGCAATTTGTTTAGGGAAAGGTTTATCTAGTTCTACTTCAACCAACAACTTTGCTTCTCCCAAGAAAGTTGGATCAAGGCGAGGTTTATGCGTTTGCATAAGCTCACCAAGACCTGATGGTACATGGCTAAGACCTAATCTTGAGTAGCAACTATCCGGAACATTTTTAAGGTTTACCCACACAGGGATTGTAGAAACTTCAGGGACTTTGAATGAGTTAACATATTTCCAAGGCGAAACAAATAACATGCAGTCGTCAACATGCCACACACCTCTCTGAATCACCCATTGTTGAGTTGATTCATGCAGTATATGAAACATGAAAGATGATTCACTTAGTTTACGACAGCCTATTCTACAACTTCTTCCCCACAACCTATTCACTACCGCATGAATTAAACCTCCCGGAGGAAGAGAACATCGATGAAACTGGCCAATGATATACTCTTTTTTATTTTCCGGTCCTAAGAGAAGTACCTGTGAAGGGATAGCTACTTCCGGAGTACCATCGAGCCGAAAGGTTGGCTTGGCTGCTCGATAAAGATTTCTGACAGAAGGATCCATTCTGGCTGCCCATGGAAATCTTAGTGTTCCATCATCTTTAAGCTCAGGAACCGGAATTTTTTTGACTGGTATACGAGGAAACTCTCTGACAGCAGGGGGTTGATCTTTTTTCTTCTGACTTTGCCCAGTTCCATCAGCCAGTGTAGGCCAGAAAGAGTTAAGGAGGTTATTAAGGTACTTCGGATCAAAATCACTTGGTGTTGACGGTGTTGGAGGAGTTGCTGGTGGTGCAAAAGCTAGAGGTTTAGCCCAAGCTCCGATTGAAGGAACGAAAGTAGTAATGGGAGGATCACAGGATACTTCTGGAGAAGGAACCTTTATAGGAGATAAACCAGCCAAGTGGTGTGGAGAGACCGATTCAGTAGTGCAACTACTCCTATGATCTCCGTCTTTCAGTTTGATAGTACTATCCGTCGAGGTGTCCATACCTCCGACAGCAGCTACCGCGTTCACAACCGAGGAGGTATTTAAATCACCGAGTGTAGTAATTTTGGCGAGACTAGCAGAGGATGAATCATCATCACTTGAAACAGAAATCACCAAGTGACATTTTTTGGAAACAGAGGAGGAAATATCCTCCGTTTCTGGCGGATTTGAATGTATCTCATCTTTTGCCGGCACAGAAGTAGCTCCGGTAGGGGGAATCGCAGACCACTTTCCAAGGTATGGCCATCGCGGATCTGGTGAGATCGGGACTGAAGCTTCATCTTGTGGCTTAGGATCTAGAATCGGTAGATTTGTTTGTGGATCTGGGATTTCTTCATCCATGGATGAAGAAATCCCAGATCCACAAACAAATCTACCGATTCTAGATCCTAAGCCACAAGATGAAGCTTCAGTCCCGATCTCACCAGATCCGCGATGGCCATACCTTGGAAAGTGGTCTGCGATTCCCCCTACCGGAGCTACTTCTGTGCCGGCAAAAGATGAGATACATTCAAATCCGCCAGAAACGGAGGATATTTCCTCCTCTGTTTCCAAAAAATGTCACTTGGTGATTTCTGTTTCAAGTGATGATGATTCATCCTCTGCTAGTCTCGCCAAAATTACTACACTCGGTGATTTAAATACCTCCTCGGTTGTGAACGCGGTAGCTGCTGTCGGAGGTATGGACACCTCGACGGATAGTACTATCAAACTGAAAGACGGAGATCATAGGAGTAGTTGCACTACTGAATCGGTCTCTCCACACCACTTGGCTAGTTTATCTCCTATAAAGGTTCCTTCTCCAGAAGTATCCTGTGATCCTCCCATTACTACTTTCGTTCCTTCAATCGGAGCTTGGGCTAAACCTCTAGCTTTTGCACCACCAGCAACTCCTCCAACACCGTCAACACCAAGTGATTTTGATCCGAAGTACCTTAATAACCTCCTTAACTCTTTCTGGCCTACACTGGCTGATGGAACTGGGCAAAGTCAGAAGAAAAAAGATCAACCCCCTGCTGTCAGAGAGTTTCCTCGTATACCAGTCAAAAAAATTCCGGTTCCTGAGCTTAAAGATGATGGAACACTAAGATTTCCATGGGCAGCCAGAATGGATCCTTCTGTCAGAAATCTTTATCGAGCAGCCAAGCCAACCTTTCGGCTCGATGGTACTCCGGAAGTAGCTATCCCTTCACAGGTACTTCTCTTAGGACCGGAAAATAAAAAAGAGTATATCATTGGCCAGTTTCATCGATGTTCTCTTCCTCCGGGAGGTTTAATTCATGCGGTAGTGAATAGGTTGTGGGGAAGAAGTTGTAGAATAGGCTGTCGTAAACTAAGTGAATCATCTTTCATGTTTCATATACTGCATGAATCAACTCAACAATGGGTGATTCAGAGAGGTGTGTGGCATGTTGACGACTGCATGTTATTTGTTTCGCCTTGGAAATATGTTAACTCATTCAAAGTCCCTGAAGTTTCTACAATCCCTGTGTGGGTAAACCTTAAAAATGTTCCGGATAGTTGCTACTCAAGATTAGGTCTTAGCCATGTACCATCAGGTCTTGGTGAGCTTATGCAAACGCATAAACCTCGCCTTGATCCAACTTTCTTGGGAGAAGCAAAGTTGTTGGTTGAAGTAGAACTAGATAAACCTTTCCCTAAACAAATTGCCTTAGATGACAAACAAGGCAATATTTTCTTGGTGGATGTTGAGTACACATGGATTCCAAGTGTGTGTGGTAGATGTGGACACTTAGGACACAAGGAAAAAAAATGTCTACTTCCAGCTAACCAAAAGAATGTGGAAACAGGTTCTAGTCATGAAGATCTACCTGCTAAAGAAACAAGGATTGAAATGGATAAAGTACAAGCTCAGTCCACTGTTGCTTCGGATCAGTTGGAAATGCGAGTTGAAAATTCAGAGTTGAGTTTGGTGACAGCTCAAGAAGCACAAGTTGAACATACTTTACAAACTTTGGTACCTACTAAAGATTCAGAGACTGGACATTTGTCACAAGGTGTTGATCCGAAGGAGTTCTCTACTCCAGTGAACAACTCCACTCATTCAAAGCAATCTATAGCCACTGGCTCCAACTCTCAAACCACTTCACCACCATTAGCAGGTACAATTTCTGCTCCAACTCAAACAAATATTATGGAAGAAATTCCATCACATGTTATTGTCTTCAAGACCAATTCGGTTTCAGCGGACAATCCATTGGTCTCCACGCACTCTCCTGCACATGGCAGTCCCCTTTTCAATCAAACTGATCACTATGAGCAAGATGATAGAGATGGGACTATGAGTGATGCTACGGCAAACCTCAACATGTCACGAGGTGGAAGGCCAATAAAACCACTTCAAAAATTTCAAGATATGGAATGGAACACAGTACGAGGAAAGAGTAATCGAGGTCGTCGAGGCCGCGGTAACCACAGACCATCTACCTAGTGTTTTCATCATTCTCTTGTTTTCACTAAACTTAGGTATCATAAGTTTCTATTTTACAAGCTTTGAATATGAGGCATGTCTCATCGTACTTTCTCAAACTTTATGGTTGTTAAGCCATACTTTGTATGTCTCTTTGAATTTTAATTAGAAAGCCTTTTTACAAAAAAATTGCAATGGCTAGGGAATTTTCTTAAGTTTTAATCATAATCCTTTAACATTGTTATGGTTTATTTTCTGTAAACATTGGTGAAACCCCAAACTCCTCTTTGTGTTTGCTTTTGCTCAAATACGATCTTGCGTGCACACACGATCCCTGATATATAATACTATATATTAACGATCCAATAATACTAGTGGCAATAATATTATTATACTTCGCGGTACACCAAGTTGCATGAAAGTTAAATTTGTTTTCGCAACGTTTTATTATATATGTCAGATGCCAGAGACATGTTGCCTTCTTCACTGAGATTACAGTTAGTTTCAGTTTTACTTACTCGACAAAAATATAGCTCCAAATAGATCCTTCTAAAGGACCTTCTATTTCACTAAAATTAACGGAAACGCCACGGTTCATTGTTGCACGAGACGAATCAGTACAAAAAAACTACATTTATCAAATCTAAGGAAAGAATCAAGAGATGTGTCAGACGAATCATTTATTAAAACTAGCCTAAAGCTAAGACCATCTTTAACGCAGGTGCTTAGGCCCAATGCTTAAGTAATTAATGATTTTTTTAAAAAGAAAAATGGGATTAATTAGAAAACACGGCACTTAAAGAGGGAGTAGAAGAATCGGTGCTAAATGGACACGTGTTGGGCAATGGTTACATCTCTCTCTCTCGCACAAAACGCATCAGCTTCTCTCTTTCGTCGTCGTAGACGAAACCGCGTCTCTCCACCTCTCTTCGTCGAATCCGCCGGTGCTTCTCGTTTTCTCACCGATCGATTGGAGCCGTCGGCATCTGTATCGGTGGAAAGCTCGTATCTGTCGGTGGTCTCGCCGATCGTGTCCTATTTGATCGCCGACGACGCGTCTCTCAAGCTCTCCTACACCACACTGCCTCTCATTCTTCATCTCTCCTCGGCGACGAATCGCGGCGTCTCCGTCGGTGGCTCAACCTCTCTCTCCACGGCTGAACTCGACGAAGCGAAAGGTAAAGCAGAGTAATTATTTGTTTTAGTCTTAAACTTTCAATTGATGCATGTCTTAGATTGTGGTTTTAGACTGTCTTAATCTGTGAATTGATGCATGTCTTAGATTGTAGTCTTATTACAATGTCTCTATTTAGTTCTACTTGATTTGTTTGCTTCATATAACCGGTCTTCTTCTTCTCCATTTTGATTTGGCTTTTTTCTGTGTGTGCTGAGATGGTTGGGATGAAGAGGACATCAATGTTCATAACGGATCAAGATACATCAAGGTCCATCTAAGATGGTTTGGATCAAGATGGTTCGGGTTAATGGTCTAAAGGTTCGACTACAATGGCAATAAAGGTAACACACAGCTTCTGTATATAGTCTCAGCTTGATGTTGATTTAGTTTGTGTGTGTGAACTACTTGTGCTTTTGGTTTGAATTGAAAAGATTGAACTCTGTTTTATACTTTTGAATTGAACTGATTGTGCTTTTGTTCTAAATTGAATTGATTTAACTCGGGTTTATGCTTTTGAATTGAACTGATTGTGCTTTTGATGTTGATCTCGTCTGCGCCTGTGAACTGATTACTTTTGTGTTGTTGAATTGAATAGAGTTAACTCGGTTTTATGCTTTTGGTTTAAACTGATTGTGCTTTTGATGTCTTAGATCAATGAATAGATTCAACTGATTATTTTTGTGGTTTGGATTGTATAGATTTATTGCCATTGTACTGATAAATAGATGTGTTAGATAAATGTGTTAGTTGATGTGTGATTAATGCGTTAAATAAATGTGTTAGTTAAGGGTCTAGTCGGCATGGTTGGGTGTTGAACTCGTTGATAAAAGGTGATCAATGCTTCTTTCCCTCTTCTCTTCTATAAAAAAATATCATTCTTCTACTTCTACTTCTCATTACTTTCTTCTACTTCTACTTCTCATTACTTTCTTCTTTTCCATCTATCAAAACTGACTTCTTTTCTTTCTCTGTTGAGACATTCAAATATGGATTCCAATTCATATATACCGGTCTCAAACTTTGTAGACCTTCTGAATAGTCAGCATGAGACTGTCTTTGGTGAAGTTTCTTCCTCCCAAGTCCCTCTCTTTAGCAGTCAAGCAACGGAAGCAGAGACTCCTGGAGAGAGTAAGGAAAGGAGGTCTTGGACGCCTGTAGATGATGTTGCTCTCATTAGCGCTTGGCTTAACACAAGCAAAGACCTGGTGGTAGGTAACGAGCAAAGAGCTGTTGCGTTCTGGAAAAGGGTTGCTGCATACTTTGCGGCTAGTCCCAAGGTTGCAGGTTCTGAACTGCGAGAGTCATCGCATTGTAAGAACCGGTGGCAGAAGATCAATGACCAAGTGAACAAATTTTGTGGGGCTTATGACTCTGCAACAAGAGAGAAAAGTAGTGGCCAAAATGAGAACGATGTTCTCAAACTTGCGCATGAGATCTTCTACAACAACCACAAAAAGAAGTTCACTCTTGAGCATGCATGGAAGGAGTTGAGGAATGACCACAAATGGTGTGAATTGTCATCAGCTAAAACCGCAGGAAGCAGTAAAAAGAGGAAGTGTGATGAGAGTGCACAATCATCGAGCTCTTACGCATTTGAAACCACCACTGGTAAAGAAGAGCAGGCCACCATTCGTCCACCGGGTGTTAAGGCTTCAAAGGGCTTTGGTAAGAAGATTATAGCAGATGGCAAGAGATTAACTGAGTTTCACAGTCTGTGGAGCATCAGGCAGGAGGATATCGCTGCGAAAGAGAGGGTGACAAAGATGAAGCTACTTGAGTCATTAGTAGCAAAACAAGAACTAGTTGGCTATGAGGAAGCTCTGAAAAAGAAGCTCATCACTGAGTTTCTGTCTAATTAGTTTGTGTTGTTTAAGGTCTGGTCTAGTCCAGTGTGCTTGTGTTGTTGTTCTTGTTCCTTGTTTCTTGTTTTCAAAGTTTCTGACTCTACGTTTGAATCATATAAATGCAAGTGTTGAATCATATGTAAGTTTTTGTCTTCGTTTTTAGTTCTGTTTCTAGTCTTCAATCATATTAATAAGTGTTGTTGTGTCTCTCATGTTCTTGTCTGTCTCATTTTTAAGTGTTGTTGTGTCTCTCTTTTTTAAATGTTGTTGTTGTTGAATAAAATTAATCTGTCTCTCATGTTATTGTCTCTCATGTTCTTGTTATGTTGTGCCAATATTTTCAGGTCATCTGAGAGCAGTGGGAGCATCACTGTTGTGTCACGAAGAAGTGGAACCAAAAAGATCACGAGGCTTTTGTGTCAAGTAGTGTCACGGACAAGCAAGTGTATTGTGTCATGTGTCTGAGCTATTGTGTCATGTAGTGTCAAGTAGTGTCTGAGCTATTGTTGTTGTCTCAAGTGTATTGTGTCTGGTAGTGTCACGGGTATGAGTTGTTGTGTCATGTATTGTCATGTATTGTGTGTTGTGTTCACGACTTCGGAATTATATAATTCACAAGTCATCTTCTCAAGTTATATAAGTCACAAGTCATCGCATCTTTCATCTTCTCATACTTATAATTTCACAAGTCATCGCATCTTTCATCTTCTCATTATATAAACACACTTCTCATCCTTCTCATACTCTCATACTTTCATCTTCTACTTCTCATCACTTTCTTCTTCTTTCTTTCTTCTACTTCTCATCACTTTCTACTTCTCATCATTTTCATTTTCAATAAGTCATTCTCATATTACTCATATTCTAAAACAATCTTACCTAAGTTATGGCATCGTCATCTAATAATCATTCTGAGGATGTAGAAGATAAAACATTTGATCAATATTTTGATCAATATTTTGATGAAACGTTCGAGAATCTTATCAATAATTATGGTGATCAACAAGAAAGGAGAAGAAGAAAAAAACGCGCTTATATCGAAAGAAACCGTGAAGCAGGCAATTTTCGTCTGTGCAATGATTATTTCAGTGAAACTTCAACATACCCTGATAATCTATTCCGCCGACGATTTAGAATGAACAAACCGTTGTTCATGAAAATTGTTGATCGCCTATCCAATGAAGTGGAATTCTTTCGGCAAAAACGAGATGGTCTCGAAAGGCTTGGTCTCTCTACACTTCAAAAATGTACAGCAACAATTCATGTCTTGGCATATGGTACTGCGGCCGACGCGGTTGACGAATACCTCAGACTCGGTGAAACTACTACTCGGTCATGTGTCGAACATTTTGTGGAAGGAATAATATATTTATTCGGCGATGAATACCTGAGAAGACCAACTCCCGCTGATCTTCAACGCCTGCTTGATATTGGTGACCGTCAAGGCTTTCCGGGGATGATAGGTAGTATCGATTGTATGCATTGGGAGTGGAAGAATTGTCTCACCGCTTGGAAAGGTCAATATTCACGTGGTTCGGGAAAACCAACAATCGTTTTAGAGGCGGTTACTTCGTATGATCTATGCATATGGCATGCGTTTTTTGGACCTCCAGGTACCTTAAATGATATCAATGTTTTTGATCGCTCACCTGTTTTTAATGACATAATAAATGGTCAAGCTTCGCAAGTCACTTTCTCTGTCAGTGGAAGAGAGTATCATATGGCTTACTATCTCACCGACGGTATTTATCCAAAATGGACAACTTTTATCCAATCTATTCCAATACCACAAGGACCGAAAGCGAGATTATTTGCTCAACATCAAGAAGCTGTACGAAAAGATGTCGAGCGTGCTTTTGGAGTCTTGCAAGCTCGCTTTGCCATTGTTAAAAATCCAGCGCTTTTTTGGGATAAAGTCAAAATCGGAAAGATTATGAGAGCATGTATCATACTCCATAATATGATCGTAGAAGACGAACGAGATGGATACACTCAATTTGATGTTTCAGAGTTCCAACAAGGAGAAGACACCGGAACTGCACATGTCGATCTCGCTTTTTCAACGGATATGCCTACAAATATCGCCAATATGATTGGTGTTCGAACAAGAATTCGTGATAGACAAATGCATCAACAACTCAAACATGATTTGGTTGAACATTTGTGGACTAAATTTGGACGTGATGAAGACAACAACTGAGTTCTGAATGTTTCTTTCAAATTAGTCGGCTCGTTTATTTTATTAATCCTTGTTTTTTAATTAATATTTTATGTTTAAAATGTAATATTTTATTATGTTATATTTTAATTTTATCTTAAAAAAACAAAAATATATTAAGCACCCCTAATTAAGATCCCTCCATTGGAGAACACATCTTAATAAAATCTTAACTAAAGTGCTTAGGTCCAATCAAAGTTCAATTAATTAATTAAATACTCATTAAGCAACCCATATGGGATTTATGGTTAAAGATGGTCTAACGTTGCTTTTTAAAATCGAAGACTTATAGGTGGACAAAACATGTTGCCTGTCAGGAACTATAATACCCAAATCTCTAAGTATTTTTTTCTTCAAAACCCTCTCAAACTCAGCCGACAGAAGATTTCACCGCCTCTCCGGTCCGGCTCCGTCCGGTACCAGAGGTTTTCCTCATTTCCTTAAATCTCCTTTTTATTTGTCTCTCTTATTATCTTGTTCAATCTCAGTTCGATGTACCGGCGATTCTGGGTCACCTTTTCTTCACCGGAAACCCATAGTGGTTGAAGGAGATTTTGTGGTGGTTCTGGAAAAGTGGTGAGACCGTGGAGCGACGGATGTAGGAGAGGTCGGCGTTTAGGGCTGAAGAAACTCCCAGATCTAATTTTCCATTTTTCAGATCTGTGGCGTTTTCTCCGTGACGACGGCGCGTGAAGCTAGTGGGAACCCTCCTCTGGTTTGGATCTACTCCCTGGTGCGGTGGTGAGACAATCGGAGCGGCGGTTTGGAAAACGGTGGAAGATGGTTTGACTCTTCGGTTCCCGGAGGCAACGTGTGGCTGCGTTCTCTAACGTCGGCGTAGTCAACCGGTGGAGGAAATCTGGTGGAGGTACACGGTGGGCCCTTACTTCCCAGCACCGGCAACGGCTCTGCGGTTTGTCCGGTGGTAAGGTTTCACACCATTTGAAGCTTGGAGATGCTATTCCGGTCGCGTACTGCTATCGACAAGTCCGCTTTTTCAGTACGGTTCTATGCCGTCTTTCCGGCTAAGAAGTGAGAAATTGAGCCCGATGATACTGAACCTAGCCGGGAGATGCACTGTTTGGTGTTGAAGTACTGGTCCGTGTGCTGCATTCTATTGATTTGGTGACCAATGCTTGGGTTTGAAGTTTAGCCTCGATTAGGTTTAGTTAAACTCGGGTTTTATGTTTCGTTCACTTGTGTGGTCGAATTGTAGGGGTTTAAGAGACGGTTCTCTTCAGTCTGGAGGGGACTTGTTCTCATGGGTAGAATTACAACAAAGTATCGATTCGGGTGGCGTATGATCCATCTATGTGTTCCTCGGTGATACTAGATCACTTTGTTTGTAAGTGTGGTTGAAATCATGTACTACTCTTTGGTTAATATAAAGTTGAAGTGGAGCCAAAAAAAAAAAAACATGTTGCCTGTCATTGTTGGTGGTAAGAAACAACAATGTTCAAAAACTCATAATTAACTCGTTAATCCGTTGTTCATTAACTATTTTGGTGACGAAAATGTTTGGACGGAGCCCTTTTGTTAAACAAAAGTTGGTATATCCTTTTAGCGATGTAAATCATCCCTTCCGAATGGATCGATCAGTCTAGGAATGCAAAGTTAAACTTTCTTTTGAGGGACTGAACCAACATACCAATCATCAAGAAGTTTTATTACATTTATATAAATATTTATAAAGATATCATCAAGAAATACTGCATACGTGGATGCGTATAAATCTTGCTTCATGTTATACTTTTTTTCATGTTATACTTTTACATGTACAATACATCGCATGAGCTTTTACGTGTACAATACATCGCATAAGCCAAAAATCGATGCACATATATACTCCATAAGCTTTTACGTGTATACATTATTTTAGCTATTTAGATGTATATATGTTAATAATATAGAGGAATCTGTAAGGTGCACGAGAGTTTTGTAATTATTGGATATCAAATAATAACAATAATAGATCCCTTTGACTTCACAGCTCGACTCTTTATGATCTCGTGCCAATCTCTTTAATTTTTCTGTTGTTGATAAAGCGAAACTTTATATTTGTGGACCGCACGATATCTCTACTACGCCATATATTTTTTATATAAGTTACCTGTCTTCTACGTTTCTTAAACTCAATTCACGCATTTGAAAAAGGAATAATCAGGCACATTTATGTATAAATATAATCATTGTAATACTTACTCGTAGTCACCAAGGGGAATATATTGTAGATTATATACTTGAAGAATCGGATAAATAGACGAAAACATCTTGATATGATTAAAACGATACTAATTAAATCAGAAATAGTACAATATCTATTTACACAATATCAGATATAAACAACAAACACACACATATCTTAGATTCTTAATCACCATTTGTGTTAATCCACGACTTGATATGATTAACTCATATATCTATCTCCTTCGGAGTCATTTTTAAAAGGAAAAACTTTAATATATTCGTAACCGTAAGTATATATATTGTAGCACGTTATTTCCTTCATGTGGCTATTGTTTCTTTGATTTTGGATTAATTAATTTTTGTTTTATCTTGGCTTTACGAAATTTATAAATTCTCTATGCCGTCTTCAACCGCAGAGCTGCTCGTGAACCTTTATCCCTTGTTGTGTCTATTGGCAGCCCCGTGAACTCCATGCAACGTCAACGCAAATTACCTTAATGTCATTCCCTTCCATTCTCTACTTTATAATTTGTTTTGCATTTTTATATATTTTCAAGGTCTCCTAAATCCTAATACTATTTTCGTTTTGTTGTACTAATTTCCTAAGCCAGACAACATAAAAAAAATAATTATAATTAACATTTTGGTATTTATAATGTTATACTTCCAAACTGTAAATTATTTAGTTTCATATCCTATGAAATAGAAGAGAGATCATGGGTATTTACTGTTATGTTGCTTCATAAATTCATAGAGATAAATTTTCTCTCTTTTCCCATCCTCTTCTCCAACACATTTTGTTCTCATTACACTGTCCAATCATCGTTTGACATTGGATTGTAGACGCATATATTTTGATATTATACGGTATATTCAGATTAAATACAAATGTCAGTGATTATATCACATGTATATTATTTACGTTGAACCATAGAAGCAGCCAATGATTCTCGAGGAGTATTATTTCCCGCCCAGACTAACCGTTTGTACCAGCCGTTCGTTCCTATATGAGGCACAATATATTTTCTATACAATTTATTTAAATAGTTTACTGTATTTATTATAATATTATAATATATATATATATACTTAGAAGAAGCATTTGTACTAATTAAATTCAAAATAATAATTCTGAAACTCCAAATTGAAATTGACACTACAAAACTGAACAAATTGGAAAAATATAATTAATTTAATAAAAATAAAGGAAACTTGAAATGACGAAAGAAAAAGAGAGAACAAAAAGTAATTTTGACACGTTAATAAAAAGGAAAGAAAAAAAATCATAGGGATTAGACAGAAGTAAAAGACAAATGAAAAAAAAAATATAGTTAAATGTGAAAGTGTGGAGCAATATTAACTTTATTTAAATCATATTGTGGTGGTCAACTAGTTTGCAGTGGATGAAGAATCGCGGTGTTGATCTAGGTCAGAGATTGATTCTTTTTCAGTGCGAAATTGCTAATTGATACATGTTTGTTACAGCAGACCCATAAATAGTTTAAAGAGTAGAAAAAGCCCACCAAAGACATAGAGTGAAAAAGAAGCCCATAACATATGGCTCGTTTAGTAAAAGAGGAGAAGGAAAGGCCTGGCCCATTAACGTACCAAAACCTATAAAAAGGGATTAAAGCTGCTTCTCTATTGTCCGAAGACGCTACGCCATGACGAGGGTTGAGCTGAAAGAACGAATCGATCTCACCGAGAAGGAACAGCACAGCGAATATTCAACCTGCTCCTCGATGCCCTCCGCGAAAATAACTGCGACACACGACTTCGCGTCGCAGGTGGCTGGGTACGCGATAAGGTACTTTTACCTCTTTCACTTCTCTAACGTTTCCTGTTTTCAATGCCTTACGATGATGCCATCTCCGAGCACTCTTTCACTTCGCTTTGCAGCTTCTGGGAAAAGACTCTGAAGATATTGACATTGCCATTGACAACATGACTGGAAGTGAATTTCTTGAAAAGTCCCAGAACTATTTTTCTCGTAAAGTGGGAGAAAAGGTGAACATCCATATTATTAAAAGGAACCCTGAGAAATCCAAACATTTGTATGACCAGTGGATAGATTTTGCACAGTTGAGAAAGGAAGAACCTGACGAGAATAGTCGTATTCCTACAAAAGTGGAGTGGTACTGCTCCTTTACTTCATCTTTGATTCTCCAATGCATTAACACAACCTGTTTTAAGTTTCTTTTTTTCGTCTGCATAGGATTTTGGAACACCAGAAGAGGATGCTTATAGGAGAGACTTAACTATAAATAGGCACGTACTCTCAATCTTTATCTGCATAACCTAATGAATCTGCGTATCACTTAATGCTACAATCTTTCTCTCTTGTCTTATATATATATATATTTCTGACAGCTTATTCTACAATATTCACACTGGCTTAGTAGAAGATCTTACAGGAAGAGGTTAGTTTGTGTGCATCCTAATGTTTCATGTGATGTTCAAACTAGTATTTTTTACGAGGACTGATGCAATGGCAGGCATTGATGACCTCAAGTCTGGAAGACTTACCACTCCGTTGCCTGCTAAAACTATTTTTCTGGAGGACCCCCTTGCGAGTTCTTAGGGCCATTCGCTTCGGCATTTGTGTTTTTTCCCAGATCTTTCGTTTTATTTTCTTTTGTTAGTGATCTCGCAGGCAGCCTCTCTTTCTTATATGTTCTGACACAACTTGAGTCTGTGGTGCAGATAGATATGATGATATCTGGGAACGGACCTGTTTCAGCAGTGACTTATCTATCTGATTTCAAACTATTTGAGGTTGTCTTTGCTATTCCATCTTCATCTGAGCCTGCTCCGACAGAGAACTGTGGCAGGTATATCTCTTTTTCACTCTTATACATTCAGGTCTATGAGATGCATCTTGTTTTTCATCAAACGTATTATTTGCTTATATAGCCTCTGCCGAGCTTACATGGCAACGTGAGTTATTAGCCTGTCTTATTTACTGACTTGTTTTTTTTAGTTAGATCGTTACTGGTGACAATTGTTTTTATTTTTTGCAAAGGGTGAACAAAGAAGGCTTGCTCTTTATGCAGCTATGTTTCTCCCGTTTAGGAAAACTGTTTACAAGGATAAGAAGGGGAAACTGGTACTGTATATCTCAATTGAGTATTTTTTTTTATTAGCTTAGCTAAAATCTTGAGTTTGATTCTCTAGCAAACAAAACATGTTCCCTTCTCCAGGTTTCTGTTATCAATACCATCTTCAAAGTCTCCATGACGCTGAAACAGTAAGATCTGTTTATTTCTAAGGTTCAGTGTCTTAATCCCCAAGTGCATCACTACATGGTAACAAAAACTACCTTGTCCAGGTTATCAATATACACAATGCTGCAGAGAGATTCCTGCCATTGATTCTCCCTCTTCAGCTGAAGGATCCTTTTCAACTTGTCAATGTTGACTGGGCTACTGATGTTCTTGAGCACTGGGAATCCATTTCCCTAAATGATCCAGAGGTCCCGGCTACATCTAAAATAAGAGTAGTCACAGGTATTTTATTTCTCAATAGCCACTATAGCAAGGAGTGTTCCTTCATATATAACTCTATAACGGGTTGTTTTGGTCTTATTTGGAAGGGTTTCTTCTTAGAGATATCAAAGATTTCTGGCGTGTTGCTCTCTTAACATCATTGCTGCTGTATAATGATGATGACGGCATGAATCTTGATTTCCATCTTGACAAGAAACGGGAGATTTATCTTACAATTCAGGACAACATTCGTGAAATGAGAGTAAGCATATTTTAATAAGTGGTAGCACTGAAGATGGTTAACTGTGACAAGTGTTGGAATGTAATCATTACACAAAGATTACTGTTGTTTCTTGCTTAACATCACAGGTTTTTGAAAGTGTTTTGAATGAAAAGCCTCTAATGAAGGGAGATAAAATCATCAAAGAAGTTCAAAACGGAGGACAGGTTGTCGCCATACAAGACAGTGGACCCATTATCCGTGACTGGGTAAGTCTTCATTTCACAGTACCATACAAGAAGAAAGTTAAAGAAACAGTTTGGCAATTGGGTAACCATATCTTGCTTCTCTGCTTTGTTTTGCAGCAAAACAAATCGTTGACATGGAAGCTAACTTATCCCAAAGGCTCGGCAGAGGAATTCATCAGCTGGATGACGAACAAAGACTGCTAGTATAAGTTCGTGACATATTCTTGAGGATTTGGGGTTTTAAAACTAATAATACCATTATGATATGATTAAAAGTAATCAAAAACATATGAAGAATAATCTCATATACAAATTATTTTTTCATATATAACAATATCAAAAGTTGAAAGCTCTTATATAATGAACTTTTTTTTTCTTTCGTTCCATTTTTATGGTCACAAAATTCAAGAAAAGAAGACCTGAACGCTAGAAGTTTTCAAAGACTTGCAAACAGGACAAACACCAGTGAACACATCACATTCTTTACACAAACTCAAGTGCCTACACGGCACAAGCAACACCGATACTTCCTTCGCGTTGCACATTCTGCATCTCATCCTCTGGTTCCCCATCTTCTTGTTGTTGTTTGGGTCAATGTACGATGAAGCTGCATCATCTATCTCGCTGTCTCCAAACCCTTCTTTACCTTGATCTGCAGTCACTTTCTTGTTGTTGTTGTGTGACATTGCTTGTTGCAGATTATTCTTTAAGGCAAT
Organism: Brassica oleracea var. oleracea; assembly: GCF_000695525.1. NCBI lineage: Eukaryota > Viridiplantae > Streptophyta > Magnoliopsida > Brassicales > Brassicaceae > Brassica > Brassica oleracea. The sequence goes on from NC_027752.1 coordinate 4,373,194, forward strand.
AACCACAGACTCATTGTACTTTGCTCTGTGGTGCCAGTTCTGAGCTTCCGTCGTCACTTGCTTTATCCTCTCCACGAGCTCCTTGTTCTTCCTGTTCATGATCTCAATCTCCTGATCTTTCTCTTGAAGCTTCCTGCTCACTCCTTGCTCTACTGTGTTGAGAAGAGACGCGATTTGTCTCTGTTTAATATCTCTCACTCCTTTCGCCATTTGAGCTGCCTGAAAAAACCAAAACAGACACATTACAAAACAAAGAACCTGAAGGAGCAAAAAACAGAACACTTAACAGACACGATAAGTGTTAGGAAGCATCGTGTTATTGTCGTCTCTGTTAAAAGTTCTCTTTAACATGTTTGATGTAATTTATGTGATTCAATAAAGATAAGATGTTATATAAAAACAGAGACGATCAGTACCTGGAATTTTAAAAATTGGTCGAGTTCATCTTTTTGTCTATGGAGGTGGATCCGAAGACTATCATCCAGTGACTGAGAGAATGGAGAAGCAGCTACGATGCTGCCACTAGCGGAAGTCACTGAAGAGTTGCGTTCCTCGTCGTCATAAGACAGTCTAAGACCAGTGGAGACTAGATTCTCCTTGAGGGCTTCTTCTTGAACACTATGATTATGGTTCAGAGACATCTGAAGCTGATGTTGCCTTTGGATGTTGTTGTTATTACTAATGCTTTCTGCTTCCCTCCCTCTTTTATTAGGCCGAACCATTGGAACGAGATTATCATTAGCAAAATAGTTTACAGGATTAACAGTAGTGGATCCACCTCCTCCCACTGCAAAAAAAAAACAAAAGACATGATTCTCAGTTTCTCGAGTTTAATTATGTTTGAGATCAGACAAAACAGAAGAAACTTACTGGTTCCGAGTAGGTGAAACTGATTGGATTGTGTGTTTGTATGGTATTGCAACTGGTTCTCGTTCATGAAAACCTGTGGCGCGGTGTTTCCATTGTTTCCACTTAGCATCTTCTTCTTCGATGAACGTTTATGTAAAGTATACAGAAGGCAAAAGTGTGAAGCCTGCAATCAAGGAAGAAGGAAGCTGTTAGGCAAGACAAAACATAAACCATAACAACTAGTTTTATAGAGCAAAGAAATGTAAAGGGAGACAATGATGGATCATACAACAGGGTTTGATATTTTGAATCTATAATCAAACAAAACCAAAGAGAACAATATATATATATATATATAACTTTTTTATGATTTTGCCTGATGAACTAAGGTAAGGAAGAGAGAATTGATTGATTGGTTGGTTCAATGGTCAATAGTCAAAGTTGCATATTTATTAACTTATTTGATTTAAGGTAAAAATCTAAGGGAACATGGAAAGGTTACAAAAATTCAAAGAAGGATCTGTAATCCAGAAACAGAGGCCCTAAAGAAATTGTAATTTTCCAAAAAAAAAAAAATAATAATACCTTTTTCAGATTGATTTAGTTAATCTTTAGTTTCCTTTCGGATCCTGCATAAGAAGAAACAAAATCATCATCATGATTTATTTAACAAAAGAAGCTTGATCCTTGTTGAATTTTTGTTTTTTTTTTAAATCAAAAATCCCAGAACAATAAATTTTAAACTGATCAAAGACAGTTTAAGAAATCAAGAGAGAGACGAACCGATGAATGAGGGATCTCGATTAAGAAAAGAAGATGCCTTTGTTGAAATGAAACGGCTATAGAAGAAGAAGAACAACAAGATCCAACTAAATTAAAGCCACAAGATAATTAAAAAAAAAACGTATTTTTGAATAAGAAAAGTGAAGAGAAGAATACAAAAGAAAAATGAATGATGATGGGATTATGAGTAATTGAGCGGGTGCGATGGAGCAGGCCAGAGTGATGAAGAAAGTGGTGGAAGTTTGGTTTCGATATTATTTACTTGTATGACAAAAGTACAGGAACTCTTTTTTTCTTATTTTAAATTTGAATAGGAAAGAAAACAAAAAAATGGTTGATGATGATGATAGAAGTAAATGTAAATCACCAAAGAAACATGAACCGGTGCTGCTACTTTTTCGTCTCTCGTGAGTTGTGTTGTCTATCTCATCTCTCCCTCGTTAAGCTAGCGTTTCAGTTTTCCATTCTTTTTGGTTAAAGATGGTAGGTTTGACTCATTTTTAACAAAACCTATTCATTACCATCAGCTTTTTTTGTTTAATACGTTTCTCCCAATAACCATAAGAAAACAAATGGTTATTAGATTATTGATTTCTTATTTTCTCTAGTTTTTTTTTGACGTGTCATCTTTTATAAATGTAAAATTATGATTAATGTTTTTATGTTAAAAACGTTTTTAAAATATAAGCATAGTTGATAAGTATTCTGAATTCATAAACACTTTTGTTATGATTAAGTACTATGACATAATGAGATTAGCTAATTTTAGTTTTACTTTATCTTATTTGCTTTTCTTATTGACTAGAAAAGTAAGGCGTTTTAAAAACATCTAAATACAGTACCTTTAATTCTTGTAAAAAAAAAACAATACATTTAATTCTGGATTTGTTTGACTAAAAGTAGTTACATGATAGATTATATATCAAAACTGTTGGTGAAAAAAACATGGAACATGATTAGTGTCATCATGCTAAGTTAGATCTAAACACAGCTGTGTGATCGCGTATGAGAGCAATAACTTATAGAAACCGCATGATTAATACAAGCGCAAACTGGCATTAAAACTTGTATTAGAAACCTCGTCATTTCATGATTTCACATGTATCTAGTAATTAGACCATATGATTTAGGCGTGGGCATATTAACCGAAACCCGAACCCGAACCCGAACCGACCCGAAAAACTCGAACCGAAAACCGAACCGAAGTTAAAAAAAACCCGAACGGGTTTAGGATTCAACCAGTCCGGATACCCGTACCCGATTGGTTATATCCGATACCCGAACCAATTACCCGAAGTACCCGAATATACATATATATATTACTAACCCTAAACTTACATCTTCCAGTCTCATTCATCTTTCCGTCTTCTCTTTTTTCAACATATATGTTCAGTACATACTTAAACTCATTTTATGACCGATTACATGTATGAATCACTATACTTTGCGATTTTGATTTATGTTTGATTACAAATAGGATTTGCGATTTGTTTTCTCTTTACTCTTTACATAGGCATGAACTCAAACATTCATGATTATCCAGGTTTGATTTGTTTGATTTTGATATTTGTTTGATTTTGATTTATGAATAGATGGATTCTTTACCATTTTCTATTCAAGATAATACAAATAGAAATTACACGAAAGAATACAAACTCGTGTTCCTCAACGTAATAACAAATCAAAAAGATCACAAATCTTATATTAGGTTGTTCAATCTTCTAACTTCAACAATATTGTTTCTGATCTCACAAAGGCAAATCAAGGATACATAGAATTTTTTTTTACTTGTTACACAGTTCGGTTATACCCGAAATAACCCGAACCCGAATCTTAAAAACCCGAACCCGATCTGAAGTATAAAATAACCCGAATGGGTTCTGTACCGCTTTATCCGAAAACCCGAAAATCCAAAGCACCCGATCCGAATCCAAACTGGTACCCTAACGTCCAGGCCTACATATGAATATCAACCGCGGCGTCAGAGAAGTTGTTTTAAAAATGTATCAAAGTATGAAATACACATAAACCATTGAATCGTTTAGTTTTTTTATATATTTTAACCACGATGTTTACATGTGGGAAATTCAATTTTATTTCATCATCTGACTATAATTTCATTCTCTAACAACATGTATTCGGCAACCATAACGATGTTTGTATTTTAGTAATGCGAAATGTAAGTGTGAATACTGAATATGCAGAGAGTGATATGAAAATGGAGATAAAATAATAGTACTAATAATGAAAAATCTTTTCACGTCAAATTCAAAGTCAGTACACGGATTCCAGAGTAGAGGAAAAAATTATGACAGCAGAAGAGAGATGGTCAACTAATCTATAGGGTTATTTACGTCTTTTCATGCAAATTTAACCCCAAATTCTTACGACTGTAACGGTAGAAGAAATGATCAAAAGGAGAGAACGTGTCCGCCGTGATCTCGGTGTGTTTAAGAAGAGAAGGAGCCGTTTTAATTACGAGTGGGACCCATGCGCCTGGTCGTTGGGCAAATATGGCGGGTAAGGTTTTGGCGGGGAAGGAAGCCCCTTTACTAGTAGTTGGTAGTTACCATGTGACTTTCTGGAAACTTGGACCGGACCAAACCATCGCACGCCAGGTTTGTCGGAGGAAAATTAATTGCTTTTTTTTTTGTTAAACACGAAAACAATTGCCATAGCTTATTATAAAATATTGCAATAATCAGTCGTTATGTTTGAATATAAAATCTGGATATTTGGAAAAGGAAGTAAGCGGTGGGAATTAAAAATACAAATTATAATGAAAAATATGTAATGGACAGGCTTGTTTCCATTGGTTCGTCAAGGAACCGAGAGTAATCACTTTAGCTAATAAATTCAATCCACTAATATTGTATTGCTAGCCTAAATTTATTTTAATATGTATTATTGAAATTACAAAGCTTTATTAATTTTGGTTTATAATTACAACTCAGATTTTGTGTGTTTGTAGTATTTGTGGTTTAACTTTTGGTTATGTACAAATAACCTTCGTTTGGAGCATCTCCAAAAAAAATTTTTATTTTAAAATTTTGCAAAACTTCAAATATAAGGTTTGAAGGTGTTTCTCTCCAAAAATAAAACTTTATATTAAACCTTAAAACTTTTATATTTTACATAACAGTCCTTATGTTTAACAAAACTTAACTAAAAGCATAAATCTTATATAATAACTATAAAGTATTATAAACAACTATAAATATTATATTAAAATATTCCATGTAAAAACATACAAACTAATTCATTAAATTTAAATAAGTTACATAATTATTCAGTATAATGACTTCCATAATGTTCACATATATGATCAATTAAGGCATTTTGAAATGATAAATGAACTTTTTTATTTTGTATCTTGTATTCAATTTTTTGTATTTTGTATTTGTTTGATGTAATACTATTTTTATATAATATTTTTTGTACTGTTAATACAATATTTTGTATTAAAAATGACTAAAATAATTAAACAAGAAAGTTAATAACATTATTTAAAAGTTATAAAAAAAAGGACTAGAAAGTAGTGAACCTTAAATATAAGGTTTTATACAGTGAAACCTTATATCTGAAGTTTCGCTGTACAAAACCTTAAAATTAAAAGTTTTAAGGTTACTTTTGGATTACACAAAACCTTATATTTGAAGTTATAAGATAGTTTTTTGGAGAGGCTCTTCGTGGGAATATCATTTAGATGCGTGTTTGAAAAAGAAAAAGCTAAAGGTTTCTAGTGGTTGCAACCACACCAACGCAATCAATTTATTATTGTTTGTACTATTTTTTGGTAACGTTTCACACGATATCCAACTAATAATTGATTGAAGAATTGTTATTTCAAACAAAAAATATTTGTTATGCCTTGTACGATTTAGCTTTTGACGATGTCCAGTGCATAACCTTTGCTTTTTCTTTCAAGTTGTTAATAGAGATTCTCTATTCAGCTCTAAATACATTTCTTGAACTTTCTTGTAACAAAGAAACTGAACTGAGCCAACCAAGATTAAAGGAATGTAAGAAACCTTGAGCGTTGAAAAAAAAAAAAAAAAGAAACCTTGAGCTTTTCAGTTAATTTCAGAAACTAATTTGAATCAAAGTTAAGATGAAAATTTGCATCCATCGTATTTGAGTCAAATATAGTTGGAAGATTTTCTAAAAGTATTATGTTTCTTTCTAGGTCTGGGCCGGCTATATCATTCTTGCATGATGTAAGAAAAATAAGTCTCCCCGTCGTTATGGAGTTTCGTGTACATATCATCTCCCATATTATTACAATTTTTTTTTTTAAACTTCATATTATTACAAGTTTACAACTATACTAAGAGAATCTTTCCATATGTTTGATCTGCGTTCAACTGTTCACATACAAGATTTTATCCCTAATCTTGCTTGTGATGGGAGTGTCTATTTTACCTATGAAAATGCTTGAATCGCTGCTGCTCATATTTTAACTAAGTAACACTGACATTTCAATGCGATTTATGAAAATCAAAAGCTCTAAATATATTAATACATTATGATGGTTTTTGGAAAGATCTTAAAGAATCGTAATGTTTAACACCCGAGAGCAGTTCCTGCCAGTGCACAAGAGTTGAGACTTGGTAGATAGACTTAAGGCCCATTGAATTCATACACACACAGACACACACTCGTCAGTCACAAGAACCACATCAGTCATCACAAACACTTATCTTCTAAATTTGAGCAGAGCCTCATAGTTCAACTTTCTAGTTGCCTCATCAATACACCAAACTTGTCGTGTATGCATGACTCGAGTGGCATTAAGTTGGCCACACAAAATTCATGAACATTAGAGAGTAGTTTCTGACATTGCACAAGAGTTGAGACTTGGTAGGTATAGACTTAAGGCCCATTGAATTCACATACATGCACTCATCAGTCATACGTCACAAAAACCAAATTTCGAACACTTATCTTCTAAATTTGCGGAGAACCTCATAGTTTAACTTTCAAGTTGCCTCTATACACAAAACTTGTCGTGTATGCATGATTCAAGTGGCATTTGGTTGGCCACACAATTCAAAAGGCAAACGTTTACAAGGGACCATTCACTTTTGTAACATGCTTTTAGCCAGATAGGTCATACTTATCAAGGAATTGGCACTATATTCCACATAACCATTTATTAATTCCCGGTTAAGGAATCTTATTATATAAAGTTTGGTTCTTCAAAATTGCTAATTAACATGATCGCGACACATGACAACTATATAATTCAAGATTGTGACAAATGTTAATCTATCTCATAATTAAAAATATATATACTAAGATATTAACAAAAATGAATTTTATTAAAAAGTAATTAAAATATTATTTAAATTATAAATATTATTTAATAGTAATTAATTAAAAGATAATTGCAAATGATTATTTTATAGTAATTTTTCTTCTAATATTGTGATATGTGTTTAAAATATAATGATTAAACATATATATAATAAGATAATAAAAACGAATTTTAAAAATTATTTAATAGTATATATAAAGTTTGGTTCTTCAAAATTGCTAATTAACATGATCGCGACACATGACAACTATATAATTCAAGATTGTGACAAAATATATATATTAAGATATTAACAAAAACAAATTTTATTAAAAAGTAATTAAAATATTATTTCATAGTAATTTTCCTTTTTTAAAATTCTAATCAAAAGATAATTGCAAAAGACTATTTGATAACAATTTTCCTTATAATATTGTGACATGTGTTTAAATATATAATGATTAAACATATATACAATAAGATAATAAAACAAAATTTAAAAATTATTTAATAGTAATTTTTTTTTAATATTTAGTAGTAATTATTTTAGAAATTTTCTTTTTACAAAATCCTAAAAAAAAATTGAAAACCATTTATTTAATAAAATTTTCCTTTTCTAAAAATTTGGTTCTTCAAAATTTTTAATTAACATGATCGCGACACATGACAATTATATATTTTAAGAATGTGACAAGTATTAATCTATCTCATAATTAAAAATATATATATTAAGATATTAACAAAAACAAATTTTATTAAAAAGTAATTAAAATATTATTTCATAGTAATTTTCCTTTTTTAAAATTCTAATCAAAAGATAATTGCAAAAGACTATTTGATAACAATTTTCCTTATAATATTGTGACATGTGTTTAAATATATAATAATTAAAAATATATATAATAAAATAATAAAATGAATTTTGATAAAAAAACTACTTTTAAAATTATTTAATAGTAAAAATATATTAAAAAAATTATTTAGTAGTAATTATTTTAGAAATTTTCTTTTTCCAAAATCCTAATTTGAAAACAATTTATTTAATATAATTTTCCTTTTCTAAAATTTTAATGAAAATATAATTATAAAATATTATATTGAGCTTGGTTCTTAAAAATTGCTAATTAACATGATTGTAACACATGTCAGTTATATATTTAAAAATGTGATATGTGTTAAACTATCTAATAATCAAAATATATATACTAAAATAATGAAAATGATTTTTCTTAAAAAATAATTATAAATATTATTTAATAGTCTTATTATTGGGGGATTTACCAAATATGACTCAAAACTTGACTTTGACTGCAAAACTATATACCCAAACTTGAATCAAACGCAAAAATAACCTAAAAGCCTTGTGAAATTACAACCAGCCCCTTGTGACCAAAAAAAAAACATAACTCATTTTTACGAATATAGCCCCAGTAAGTCGTGTGAGATGCTGGAAGTCGTCTAGTGTAGTTGATCTTAAAAATAATTTTTAAATTTTTAGAAAAATGTTTTGACAAATAAAAAATTAAAACCATGTAATTATAAACAGTTTTAAGTAATGTAAATTAAGATATAATAAAATTGAATAGTTTTCAGCATAGATGAGTGAAAGTAGTTAATCATGATATTCTTTGGTTTTTGACAACATATGTTGTAGTATTGTATGTATTCTTAGGGTTAGATTTTGGAAAGCTTGAATGTTTTTTTGAAAAATTAAATTTTTACCTATAAGTGTTTATTTTTGTGTATAGTAAACACTTTTGAAGTTTAATTTGATTTTATGAAGTATTTATTATTATTATTATTATTATTATTATTATTATTATTTTTAGTATTTTTATAAAAAGTTTGGTTCTTTAAGGTACTAATTTACATGATTGTGACAATGTTAGTTATATATTTGAAAATGTGATATGTGTTAACTTTCTCAAAATAAAAAATATATATACTAAAATAAAAAAAGCAATTTTTATCTTAAAAATTAATTATAAATATTATTTAATAGTCTTATTATTATTTATTATAATGTTTGTTTTAAGAGATACTGAAAATAGGGAATTATAAAAGATAAATATTAACTTTTAAGAAAAAATGTTAAACAAAAACTAATTGTAAAATCCTACAAGTACAAAAAATTATTTAGTAAAAAAAATGAATAAAAAATAAATTTTAAATAAATAATATTACTTTTTAAAAGCCTAATTAAAAGAAAATTTTAAAAGTACCCTTATTATTGTCTTATAAGTAACTAACTTTCTTTTTTTAATAGATAATTTTGTATGTTAAAAAAGTATGATAAAAAATAGCTACAAATAGTTCACATCTATATTCAGATTTAAGTTTCTACATATTATTTTTACAAAACACAATAGTATTTACATGAAGAGTATTACCTCAATATTTTTTTTTTCTTGATACAACTCAACTTTTTATTATCTTTATTACATCTGATGATGCTAACATAATTTTATATTTTGATGTTGTTATCGTACATGAGTATGTGTGAATATGATGAGTATGTGTTTGTATGTATAAGACAAAATATATAAATAATAAACATAATTTTTTCTATTAAAAATAAAATAGTTGTATAAAAATCTAAAAGAAAAATTAAAATAAAATAATTAATTTCCTTTTTAAAAGTCTAAATAAAATAAAAATATAAAAATAATCTTATTTTTCTTATAATTAACTAACTTTACTTTTTAATAATTTTGTGTTAAAAAATATAAACCAAAATTAACTTCAAATATTTCACCTCATATGATTGTGACATGTGTCAATTAAAAAAATAGATTGTGAATGTGTCAATAAAAACTGTCATTATGTGAAAATAACTTCTCATTTTCCTAAAATCCTAAATAAAAGAAATTTCTAAAAAAAAAATTATTTTCTAATCTTTACCAATTAAGAATTTTTTCTTTTTTAAAAAAAGTTCTGACTAGAGAGAATTGTAAAATTTTATTTAATAGTAATTTGTACTTATAAAAATTAATGATAAACATGATAGTAAAAAAATATTAAGTTAACAAGAAAATTTGTAAAAATTATTAGTGATATTGGAAAAAATGAATTTTGAAAACGGCAACTTTTAAAAATAGTTAATATTACTGGAAATAATTATTTGAAAGGAAATTTATTTTTCTAAATCCTAGAAAAAATATAATTGTAAAAAATTATGTAATATTAATTTCCTTTTCTAAAATCCTAAAAAAATGTACAAGAATATTTGATAGTTTTTTCTTATTTATATAAAAAATCCTAAACAAAAAAAATTTGTATCATATTTTTAAGTCCTAACCAAAAGGGAATTTTAAAAAATTATTTGATAATATTTTTAAGAGAGTATTTGATGATGAACATGATACAAAAAAATATTTAATTAACAAAAGAAGTGTAAAATTAGTATTGATACGAAATGTAAATTTTCTTTATTACTAACTAAAAATAATTATTTGATAGCAAATTATTTTTTCTGAAATTCTACAGAGAAGATAATTGTAATAGGTTATTTGATGGTAATTTTTTTAAAAAAAAATCTTAAACAAAATTGTAAAAGAGTATTTAATATTATTATTGTTAATTGTAAATAGAAACGAGATTTATAAAATAGAAATTTTTCCTTTTAAAAAAAAAATCCTAACAAAATAAAATTTTAAAGAATTATTTAATAAAACATTAAATTATTACATAATAACATATATAATGTGGTCATTGACTCGATTGGGGTATTTGACTTTCATTTTTTTTACTTTTCATTCAGTTTCTTATTTCGGATTGTGGTCAGTTTAAACGTTTAGATATAGTATTTTATCTAATCATAAGTACAAAGTTTATAACAATTCATCTATGTACCATGACTATAAAATACAAATATTAACTTAAATTTATGTGTAAAAATGGATTTTAATTATAAAATAAATCTCAAACAACATATATAAAAAACAATCATAAAACTATAATAAAATTATTTACTATTTTATAGTTTTTATTAAATTAAAACATCACACAAAACCCGTTGCTCATCTCTTGTTATATATAATCTAAGGATATATTTCGATTTTCTTATAATAATATCGTAGGACCGACCACAACAAATGAAAATTAGGTTTTGGAAAGGGTTTTGGTTCGTATTTGAATATCTGTTCGATTGGTCCAAAAGTTTTTCGCCCGATAATTAAGTCTTTGAAATCCACATTACCCGATTAAGGGTATGACTAGTTTCTCCGGTACAACGTGCAAACGCAGCTTTTGCGAACCGCTCTAAACCGTTTCAAACCGCTCTAAACTTCATAAATTCAAAAGTTGGTTCCAGTTTGCGTTTGCGGTTGCGGGAGGATAAATTATTTTTCTTTTTTTTAAAAATAATATAAATACAAAAATAAAAATATTCTTAAATTATAAAAATACTAAAATATATCTATTATATTTTAATTAATATTATAAAATTTTAAAATAAAAATATTATCTATAATTTTTAAAAATTTAAAACTTTAACTTTCTAAATATAATTTTTATATTTATTATAATATTATGATTTTTGATATTTTTATAATTATATAAAATGTAAATATTTTTAATTTATTATTTAATCGCTGCTGCATTTGGTAGTTAATCAATCACAAGTATCCCGCAAATGAACCAATTTCTAACCACAGAACCAGTCGTACAAATCTCTTAAAACCGCTAGAAACCGCAACCACCCGCATCCGCAAACTCCCGCAACCGCAAACACAACCGCTGCGTTTGAACCAGTTACACCCAAATAAACTGACAAAAACCCTCATTAAAGTTTGCTAGATTATATATTTCCTACGAATTAAGAAAAAAAAAAGTGAACTGTGAAGTCATAGTCAAAAGACAAGTTATAATCAACTAAAAAAATTGTGATCAAGTTGGAAAAGTGACAGATATATAGAGAATCTATCCTTTGGATCCTCTCCTCTATTTGTAGCCCTTCACTTGGATTTCTCTTGGATAACTCATTAAATAACACTATCCAATAGACCCACATGTGTATCAGCGTATGTGTATATGCATGTGTATCTATATTTAAAGGCTTCATAATCTTGTCACAATAAAAATATCTTCATGTTTTGTATCTTTCCGTTATAACTCAAATAATTCTCTTCCAGAGTTCTTGGATTTGTCCCCAAATCAATTGGAGATCTAAGAAGACGAACAACCTTCAAAAGAGAAGAAGAAAATGTGTACTCATCATGATGACCAATCACAACAGAACCTCCCTTGTCTCCATTGCCAACCACATACATACATTCGCATGGTACGTCTATCTATACATATATACAGTTTATGCGTGTTCTTTTTTTTTCCATTATGCGTTTTTATTTGGTGTAATAATCCTAAACATTAGTTGTCGACTTTGGTAGGTTCAACATATGATAGAGAGATGCATTATACTCCGTATGACTCGTGACGAATGCGTCAAGGCGTTAGACCACCACGCAAGCATTCTACCGCTCGTTACGCTCACCAGTTAGTCTTTATAAGCATTACACATATATAGCCTTTGTTTGTACACAATCTATATATCAAAATTGGGGTGATATTTTAGATAAAGGGTTCCAGGAAATTGGGGTGAATATTGTGATGAAGGTTGGATTATGTTAGTCATTTCTATATCGGCAGTCGACACATTAATTGATAGAACGTCACAAATGTTTATTTTCTGTTTGCAGTTTGGAGAGGACTTCAAAGGGAAAATAAGGATTTCTTTGAAACGTATGGGCATTTCGTCTCTCCTACGCCATTCTTAAGTAAGATTTAATCGTGAATAAATTCCAAATTAATTTCTCAATCAACATATCTACCAAACATCAAGAAATAATGATGTTTGAAACGCTTTTACGAGAGTTTTTTTTTTTCCCATGACTTTGATCAGGTGGATATGTTCGGAGATCGCCGAGGTTTGCGAGAAGGATATGATATAGCGAAAGACTTTGCTTTTAGGCTTTTAGATATGTAAGAGAAAAAGCTTGAAACCTTGGTTATTATAGATAGCTAAGATGAACTAATCATCTTATATATATGTAGACCTTTTATGTGAAATGGTTTCTCTATTATTGTGTTATCTATTTCTAAGCTTGCTTGTTTAGATGCAGTCTAGTAATTGAAAACCCTTAATAAGAATTATTTTACGTTTCAGTTGCTGTTTTTTCTTGCTCCAAGTGATTCCATCGGACCATCGAACGTGGCACAAAGATTAAACCAATCCGCTCCGCATCTGAATTTCAGTTTGAATATGTATATGATATCAGAGTAAAACACTTAAGACCTACGAAGCATTGAGTACAGTATAGCATATTGAATTTATATTTATAATAAATTCATTGAAAACTACGAATCCAATGTTAAAAAGTTGGCAACAAAAAGAGTCAAATATATAGTACTGGAATGATGGATATTTTATTTCAAATATCTATGACTTATAAGTGGAAAATAAAAAGTAGTTCTTGTATGTGAGAGCATCAGCATCGCTGAAACCCATTCCGTTTCTTAAAATTTTTTTTTTTTTATCTGTTTTTTTTTCTTTAAAAGAAAAAAAAGAGAACTAATCGCGAACCGTCAAGGTCCGCAAAACAGCGTAAAAAACTAACAACAAACATCTCTTATTTCACAACATGAAACCACGTTTTTTCCCATTTTATAGGATCCACTCCACATTTTCCTGCTAAATACCCTTGATAAAGATGCTCTACGTTTTGTTTAAAGAAAGGACACTCAAGCCTGGTTTAGTCCGGTTTTTAAGTGATATGGTTGTGAGGTTGAACCAACAGAAGAAAAAAAACGAAGGGACCCATATCTTAAACCGAACATAACCCGGCCTTGTAACAAAACAATTGCGATTGGTCTGGGCAGTTCCGAGATTCCTTTTAAAAAAGATATACGCACGCGAAGACAAAAAAAAAGGTCATCCACCTTCCTCTCTTCCTCACCTATGTCAACCAACTAATATAATACGACAAAAAGATCTTTGCTTTTTTTTTTTTCTTCTGGTTTCTCATTAGAACTTGAGAGCATGCGATAAAGAGTCTTGTCTGAATCATCCGAAGAGTCTCTGAATCATCATCGGAACAAAAGGGTATTTTGTAATCTTCTGTTCCTAGGATTTTCACTTTTATTTATGTTCTGTTATTACTACACATATATACATATAATCTGCTCGATATAATTGTTTGTGGAATGTTTTTGATTTAGAAAAATTGAAGTTTGTATTCTGATTGTTATCCGCTAATACATAAAGGTCTCTCACCTTTTTGCTTTTCCGTTGGAATCTTATAGGACTCTGTTGACTGTGTCATGGCTACTGATACAACAGCCTCAAGTTACTGGTTGAATTGGAGGGTCCTTTGCTGCGCATTAATCCTCTTAGCTCCACTACTGTTAGCAGCAATTCTCATTTGGAGATACGAAGGCAAAAGAAGAGAAGGACGAAAACACCCCGGGACATTGTTCCAAGACGAAGCTTGGAGTACATGTTATAAAAGAGTCCACCCTCGTTGGTTGCTTGCCTTTAGAGTATTCTCGTTTGCTGCAATGCTGTCTCTTCTCGTTTCAAATGTTGTTCGTGATGGAGGTGGCATATTTTACTTCTACACTCAGTGAGTTTTTAAATCTTTTCACTTAACTTTTCTGAATTTTTCTTTGAAGTGAATGAAAAAGATTCAAACTTTGTTGCTGAAACAGGTGGACTTTTACTCTTGTCACACTCTACTTTGGGGTATGTATATCTCTCTCTTTGAACTTTACATGTTGAGGTTAATGTCTTAGTTTCATAATCCATGATTCTTTTTATTCTTCTGTAGTATGCTTCGTTGTTATCTATTTACGGATGCTGCATCCACAATAAAGAAGCTGGTGGTAACATAGAGAGTTACACAAGCATACATGATCCAGAACAAGGCACTTATAGACCACCAATCACCAGTGATGGGGCGGGAACTACACCAAAATCTCCCATTGAACATTCAGAAGCACCCGTCCGAGAAGCAGCAGGGTTTTGGGTTTATGTCTTTCAGGTCCAGTTCCAAGTAAGTTCTTGTTGGGACTTGAGAAAGTGAAGACTTTTACAATGCCATCTCAAAGCTTCAGAATGACTTATAAAAGTTTTAAGCAGACTTGTGCTGGTGCTGTTGTGCTAACAGATATCGTGTTTTGGGCGTTAATCTACCCCTTTACTAATGGTTACAAGCTGAGTTTTGTAAGTTCTGCCTCTTCTCTAGAGTGATTTGGATTCATTTTCAATGATCACTTTATCCTAACATTATCTTAATTTGGATTGCAGCTTGATGTTTGTATGCATTCTCTCAACGCTGTATTTCTCCTCGGTGACACATGTCTCAATTCATTAGTAAGTCTTCAATAAAGATAGTGTGCGGATACATGAATCTCCTGCCTTTTCTTATTTAGAACTTAACAAAAAAAAAAATCATCTTTCTTCACTGTTCCAGAGGTTCCCTCTGTTCCGGATCTCTTACTTTGTACTCTGGAGCTGCATTTACGTGGCGTACCAATGGATAATCCATGCCTTCAAAAACTTATGGTGCACACTTCTTCCACCGTTTTATTTTCTTCATAAGAGTTTTTAAGAGTTTTTTGTTATACGTATATGTTTTGTGCAGGTGGCCATATCAATTTCTTAGTCTTTCTTCACCCTACGCACCCTTATGGTACCAATCATCAACTCTTCACATCTAGTATGTACCCTGGAAAGTTTTCAATAGAAACACTTGTTGTGATCGCTTCCTAATGTTTGTGCAGGTACTTGGGAGTGACAGTGATGCATATACCGTGCTTTGCCGTCTTCGCTTTGGTCATAAAGATGAAGCGTTCCTTGCTACGGCGTCACAACTCATGATAGTTTTGGGTTAAGTTTTCATCCTCTTATCTGTTCATGAGATGATGATAACGCATGAGGAGATCACTGTCAGGGAGTCATGGTCTAAGTCAAACACAAAATCAGAAAAAGTCAAACACAAAAAATGGATTAGAGGCTAGCTAAGGGATCTCAGGTTAAGTCCAAACCATAATTTAGGTCTTGTTTAGTTTATGATCAGAAGAGAAAACAAATGATAAATCTCTCTCTCTCTATTCTTTTTGGTTAATCAATTGATATATGTCTGCTTTGACTTATTTATTTTTGGTAAAAAGATGGCTGCTTTGTTGTTAGACGAGCGCACAAATTATGGAAAATGTTTACAGTGAAAACTAATCCTTGTATATTAAAAGAGCATTGTAATAGACAGCAAATAATGATTTGATAATAAATATGTTAACGCATTCACGCTATATTCACAAATGTGTTCACACTATGTACTTTGCGTTTTTTAATATAAAACTCACATACATGGTTCCAATAAAACTCTGGATTTTTCGGTTCGAATAAAAATAGATAACGAATCAAAAGCCAAAATATATATATATTGTTTTTATTGTTTACGGATAAAGTTGAGAAAAATATTCATAAATTTTGATTCGATTCAGTATTCGTTTTGATTTGAACAAAAAAATCTGGATATCCGTAACTTTACGAAACAAATCAAATACTAAAATACAATATCCAAAAAAGAAGCAAATCACAAATACCAATATTTTTAGGAACATATATCTAATTCGATCTGTTATATGCATATATATATACACATATATGCAAAGAATTATATATATTATACTTTATATCAGTTTTACAATATTTTTATGAATTAAATTTATTATATTAGGTACTAGAATTAAAAAAGTTAAATAATGTTTTATTTTTGTAATAAAATGATATTATTAAAATTTTCAATTATTTTAAATTTTTTATTTTATTTACGGATCAAATCGGATATTCTTTAAAATTCTAAAATATTTCGGATATCCGAGTCACCGAATATCTAGGTGGCTAAAGATCGAATCGACACGAATGCTTCCAAATACCCAGATATTCGATCTGTGCCCACTCCTATTTACGGATACAATTTTATTTTCTTTATATGAAAAAAATGACTAATGTCAAAGCCTTTTTTATTTTAAATTAATTTTAATTTTATCTTTCATGTATTATTTTGAACAAAAATATCATTTAATATTAATTAACAATACATTTATATATTTGTCAACTATTTTTATATAATTTTTACATACACATACATGTGCATCTTGATGTGAACACTTTGTAACTAAGTATTCACCACAACTGAAGTATCTAATTTTTTTTAAAAGTTGAAATATTTTTTCTTAATGCTTCTTTCACTACCGACCAAATTGTAGTGAAATGATTTGTCTTAATAATTTTTTTTCTTTTTCTTAAACTATTTTTTGTTTAGAAACTATAATATGAAACTATTGGTTCGGCATGATGACTATCTCAAATTCATAACATGAAAATAAACAAATAATATTATTTTTTGGTTTTTACCGGAAAAAACCAAAAAATCAAACATTTTAACCGAATAAACTAAAATGAATATTAATTTAAAATAATAGTTATATTTTAGAAGATTAAAAACAAAAAAAAAACTTAAAACCGAACCAATATCCAGATTAAACAGATTTAACGTCTTTTTATTAAAAATAACGAAACTAATAATCACATTCCGCGCAAGGCGCAGGTTCTTACCTAGTTTTTTATATTTTATAAGTTATAACAAATCGAAATGGTTAAAGCTGAACGTTGGTTACAAGTTAGGTGTCAGTCATATTATAAAATTGAATGAACAATTGATACAACCACCAGCTTTTCCAGGGAATGAGAGAAGTTGCAAAGTCTTGTAAGTTGTAACAGAAAATAAGTTGTTAATCAAAATACTTAAAAGATGCCTTTTCCAGTTTTCCTAATATAGTATACACTTGCATATAAGTATTGTAAGATATTAGATGTATGGTACATGAGATTATTATTTGAGCGTTTAATAGACTACTCAATAAAATCAAATATGGTTTTGAACAATATAATTTATTTTATGTTTTATGAGGAAAACCAATCATTTGTAAGTTGCAAACTACAAATTAGAAGACTAATGTGAGATGTAGAACATCTTTAATTACTTGGAAATACTTAAACCCACAAAGATAAATAAAATATGAAAAAAAACATGATCATCATAAAAGATCATGAATGAAAGTATGAACGAAAGATAAATTTTAGAAGATTCTTGACAGTTCAATTATAAATCATTCAGGATAGTTGATGCTGCTGGAGATTGATAAGTCTAGAGTAAGGACCATTCTCATTCTCAATGAGGCTATTGTGGCTGCCTTGCTCTATGATCTTACCTTCTTGTATAACACTTATCATATCTGAGTTCTTGATCGTCGATAGCCTGTGAGCCACTACAACCGTGGTCCGATTACTCATTAGCCTATCCAATGCTTGTTGTACCTAGTATAAACCAGTTAAGTCTTTGTGAGAAATCTTGATCCAAACCATAAAATACTAAGAAAAAATGGCTTACCACACGCTCTGATTCAACGTCCAAGGCGCTTGTAGCTTCGTCAAGTAGCAGAATTGCTGGATTCTTGAGGACGGCTCTAGCGATAGCGATCCTTTGTCTCTGGCCGCCTGACATCTGAATGCCACGTTCACCAACTTGAGTTGAGTAGCCTTCCGGGAGAGAGCAGATGAAGTCGTGAGCGTTTGCAAGCTTAGCTGCTTCCATGACTTCAGACTCCAGTGCTCCTTCTTTTCCGTACAAGATGTTCTCGTAGATAGTTGTCGCAAAAAGAGCCGGTTCTTGTTGAACCAGACCGACGTGTCTTCGCAGCGATTTCAGTTTCAGAGTCTTGATGTCGTGTCCTGTAATAATTTTGATTTTAAACACATTTCTTGTGTAGCAAGATACATATGATCAGAGTTTCTTGTAACTCAAGTAATTAGTATAAGAGCTTGCACTCACCGTCTATCATGATTGTACCGGCTGTAGGATCATAGAACCGAAGAATAAGCGAAAGGACCGAACTCTTCCCGGACCCGCTTTGTCCCACGAGCGCCATGCTTTTCCCATAAGGAACAGTTAGGTCGAAATCGCGGAAGATAGTCACATCAGGCCGTGAAGGGTAGCTGAAATGGACACCTTTGAGCTCAATAGTACCTTCCACATTACTCAGCTCCTCGCCTTTATCTCCAACGACTTGACTTCTTCGGTCCAATAGCTCGAAAACCGAAGCAACCATCTGGTTTCCTTTAAGTATATCAGGGGCTAGAGCCAACACTTCACCCATCACTAAAGCTGTAACTATCAAAACCATGAATGTTTTCATCACAGACTCGAAACTTGATAATCCTTGCCCCATCAAAACCGATCCGTACCTGCAAAAACACCTAACGTATCAATATCTTTGCAATCTTATCTACTTGATTTCTCTGTGTATGAAAATACCAGAGGGCAAGGCCGTAGGAGGAGAAGATGAAGAACTGAGACACGCCGTACAAAATGCCAGCCGTCTGTCCACGCCTAAAAGAACGTTCAGAAGGTTCTAGAAGCTCGTTGGAATAAAGTTCAAGAACCTTATCCTCGGCACAAAAGGCAGCAACGGTTCGAATGTTGCTAATAGCCTCTCCGGCCAACATGTTAGCCTTTAAATACGCTTTATTCAAGTTTACTCCATAGCCTTGCATGAAAAGTTTCTAACAAATACAACCACCAAAAAATATATAAAAAACGTTATTGCTTAAATATGAAATAAAACAAAACGCAATAAACTAGTATTTACCTCACTAATATGTCCGCTGATGATCAATGGATATGTTGCCAAGACAACAAGAGTGAGGCGCCAGTTTAGTATAAAAGAGATGATGAAAGATGTCACAACTAGTCCAAAATTCTCCAATAGAATCGTCGACCTATCGACCACGATCGTTCTAAGCAAAGTGCTGTCGCTTTCAAGCTGCGACGCTAACATTGAGCTAGTGTTATCCACTTTATCAAACCATCCAATTTCATTCCTCAGGATCGCTAAATGTACAAAAAAACAACGACCAGACATTAGATCCACATATCAACTTGTTAATAACAAACTCAAAACAAACACCAAAAAATATTTAGAGATAAAATATGATTGAGTCAAATAATTTGTCTTAAGGTTTGTATATTGATAATGTAAATAAAAATTTTATAACTTTTTTATTTATATTTATACAGCTTCAAAAATATGATTTTTTTTTCTTCCTATATAAAACTTCTTTATTAATTTAAAGTGGTTTTTTTAATCCTAAAAATAATTAAATGGTACTCCCTCTGTTTCAGATTAATTTGCGTTCTATATTTTAAAATTTGTTTCATTTTAAGTGTTGTTTTATGTTTTTAATATATTTACAGTAAAATTCTATAAAATAGTAATGTTTGGACTATATTATTTTATTAATTTATAGAGTTATTAATTTATAAAATTTTACTTTTATAGATTTTTTTCAAAATATTTTTTTATAAAATAAGAAAAATATTTGATTTTACTGTAAATACATTAATTAAATTTTTGAAATGCGACTTTCATATGATTTTTATTATATGACTTGGTATACATAAAATATGTTTCACAGAATTTAAATGTGTTTTTAGATATAATTTTATTAAATAACATCAAAATATAATGAAATATAAAGAAAATATAAAGAAATTTTTATCATGCATATAAAACAAATAATACAATGGTTTGCTTGTACTTATATAAAATATATATATATATACATATAAATTATTAATTTATGATTTGAATTGTACCATATATTTACATAAGATTTTCTAAAAAATAATTATATTATTATCTTATCAATTTGTGTCATATTTTTGAATCAGTCCAATTTTGAACTCCAAAAAATTATTAATTTACCATGTTTATTAATTTATCAAGTATTACTTTATAGAGTTTTTACTGTATTTGTTAGTTTTTCTAATTTTATCTTTATTCTTTTAACTCATCAATTAACAACATATTTGTTGTAACAATTGTGAGAAGGAACAGAAGCGGAAACAGATGAATAAAAGCGATGTAACAACGACACAGAGATTTAACGTGGTTCACCAACTTGGCTACGTCCACGGGCAAAGAGAGATCTTATTATTGGAGGCGATATTGAGTTTACAGAGTGCAAGTTTAGAGTTACTTCGAATACAAGATATATATAGTAACATCTCGCATCTAAAACCCTAGACTAAACGGACTCATGGGCTTAAGCCCACGATCAGATGTAACATCCATAATAACTTGATGCAACGCTCTTGATGCAACCGAGTCGGTATGATGTACATGATGTAACATCCATCGCCTAGATGTAACATCCA
>NC_027752.1:4397190-4405468 GCF_000695525.1 Brassica oleracea var. oleracea
TCGATCTTCGCTCTTATTCCAGACATCTTCTCACTAGATCACAACCCGAAGCTCTGATACCAGTTTGTTGTAACAATTGTGAGAAGAAACAGATGCGGAAACAGATGAATAAAAACGATGTAACAACGACACAGAGATTTAACGTGGTTCACCAACTTGGCTACGTCCACGGGCAAAGAGAGATCTTATTATTGGAGGCGATATTGAGTTTACAGAGTGCAAGTTTAGAGTTACTTCGAATACGAGATATATATAGTAACATCTCGCATCTAAAACCCTAGACTAAACGGACTCATGGGCTTAAGCCCACGATCAGATGTAACATCCATAATAACTTGATGCAACGCTCTTGATGCAACCGAGTCGGTATGATGTACATGATGTAACATCCATCGCCTAGATGTAACATCCAGATTCAAGGCATATCAACAATATTCAAATAAAACAGATTATTGATTAAGGGCATTTAATAGTTTTTTTTTAATCTGTAACTAAACCTAGAACGACAATCAACCTGAAATAGAGGGAGTATGATTTAAACAGCTAGCGGTTTTGTGTTTGTGCGTACCTGAAAACATCATTTGGCGGACGCGGAGAGTCAAACGCTCACCC
The DNA here is from genome assembly GCF_000695525.1 of Brassica oleracea var. oleracea. Classification (NCBI taxonomy): domain Eukaryota; kingdom Viridiplantae; phylum Streptophyta; class Magnoliopsida; order Brassicales; family Brassicaceae; genus Brassica; species Brassica oleracea. The sequence goes on from NC_027752.1 coordinate 4,397,803, forward strand.
ATGATACCAAAGGTGGCATGCTCAATGGCGTGCGAGATGACGGTAATAACCGAGGCACAACAGAAGAGGATAGAGATCCTCTTGACCTCTTTTTGAGTTGTTTCCCAGTCCATGTAATAAGAAACTAAAGCCTGAGAGATCCCAAGTGCGAATAGCGGCATTTGAGAACCGGCCACTAAAGAACCAAACAACCCTAAGAGTCCATACTTCCAGTCAGGACGTATCATAGAATAGAGACGTCCCAATGTTACTTTGCCATTTCTGGTAGTGTCTTGTTGGTTTCCTGATTGATCCATGGAACACAAGTCCGTCTTTGTTATCGGTCGTTCCGGCAAGGGTTCTTTACTGTAGAAAGGAAGAAAGAGAACCTTCATGATGAAATTTTTCACGAGAATTGGGCATCTTTAAGTTTAAGTATCAGTACCTGACTGGTAAGTTTGGAGTGTGGTTTAAGTTAGGGTTTGCAGCTTCTTGGATACGTAAGAGAGAAGAGTAAGCTCCATCCGGGTTAGAGATGAGTTCATCGTGGCTTCCGGATTCAATGATGTTTCCTCCGTGAACAACGGCTATGATATCAGCGTTTCTTACGGTGGAGAGTCTATGAGCCACCACAACCGTCGTTCTCCCGACCATCACTTTGTCCAAAGCTTTTTGCACGCTTTTCTCTGACTCTGCGTCTAGTGCGCTTGTTGCTTCGTCTAGTAAGAGTATTGATGGGTTCTTCAAGATGGCTCTCGAGATCGTGATCCTCTGCTTCTGCCCACCTGATAGCTGAACCCCTCTCTCGCCAACCTGTAAAAAAAATAACAAGCAAAGTTTAGGGCTTTTTTCTTGCGTCACAAGCTATCCAGTTTTCGACAGACCTGTGTTTCCAATCCATCTGGGAGCTTATTGATAGATGAAATGGCTTCCGAGAGCGTTACAGCACGGGTGATTTCCTCATCCGTCGCGTCATCTTTACCATACATGATGTTCTCACGAATCGTGGTTGCAAACAGGGCAGGCTCTTGATTAACCAGACCAATATGTCCCCTTAGCCACTTAAGGTCAAGGTATCTAATATCGTTCCCGTCAAGCAACACCACCCCATCGGTAGGCTCGTAGAACCTCTCGATCATAGATATCACCGTGCTTTTTCCAGACCCGCTTCCTCCAACAAGGGCCACGACTTTCCCAGCAGGGATCACTAGGTTTAGCTTGTCAAAGATCACCACGTCAGGACGAGACGGGTATGTGAAAGTCACGTCCCTGAATTGAATCTCTCCTTCTACTTTCCCGAGTATACGACCTGTTTTCACCTCCTTGTTCCGTTCAATCATCTGAAAGATAGGATACGCAGCAGCTCTCGCTCGTACAAATGTGGAGATGTCTGGCGCTGCCTGGCCAAGAGACCTACACAAAACCAAAACAGAGTCTTTGTGATCAACACAACAGAGGAAAGAAAATGTAAAAACAAAAGGATAAAAACTTTTATTATTACAAGCCAGCGATGACAACGTTGAGCATGGTGGTGAAAGACTCGCCGCCATTAGCAATCCCCTTGTGAACAATGATGCTTGTGAACCAAACAAGCAAAGCCCACGACAAAAACAGAACACAGTGCATTGAACCGAGTCCTAGTCCTTTAGCTAAACCGGCTTTTCTCCCGTACGTGTACGTATTCTCCAGTGCTTCTCCGTATGATTTCACCGCCTTTTCTTCTCCTGTGAATGCTTGTACGGTCCTCACATTCCCGATCACCTGAGTTTGAACAAAAGTATGGTATTAAATAAAAATTACTCACATTGATACAGTTTTCTTGTTGTACAAGTTACCGACCTCTTCCGCAATCTCGCCGGCTTTGACGTATGATTTTCGGACACTGGAGAGGAATCCGGTGCTGACATAAGCGTAGATGCCACCGGCGACCGCAATGAGTGGGACTATGGAGAGAGTGACGAGACTTATTTGCCATACGCTCGCGAATCCGATTGCAAAACCAGCTGTAAACCGGCTCATGCAATGCAGAAAATTTCCTACCTGCGACAAAATACCGGTTATCATATATCATAAACCGGATTAAGGTTATCAAACTGATACCGATTAGTGTTTCCAAATGTTGTTCGTTTAGACACTATCGTATCAGCATCTAGATGTTGAATCTGAATACAAATAATAACTATAAAAACAAACAACATCTGATACAATACAATATTTAGATGCTACATCTATAGATACTGCATCAAATAGAAAAACGAACATGGCTTTAGTGTACCTTTTCGGATAGAGCGTCTTGGACGACAAGTATGTCGGAAGTGATGGCGGAGATGACTTCTCCGGTGGAAGATTCGGTGTCGAATAAGCTTGTGTCTTGACTTAACATAGACCGAAGATATGCTTTTCTTATTTTTGCAGCTTGTCTTTCTCCCGTATGCATCCAACATGCAACCTCTGTTTGCATTCATTTTTATTATTCTTATTCATATCAGTATCTTCAAAAATTATGATTGTTTTATATGTTCTTTGTCATGTTGTTTACCTAACCATGATGAGAAGAGTATTGCCACACTCAGATATACAAAATCCAGCGAGTACTGCACAGTCGAAGAAATACAAATTAAACGGGGTAAACATAATCATAATCATAATAATAATATAAACTAGAGATTTCGTGTTGATGTTGGTTTTTACCTTTTTAATATTTGTTTTATTTGTTTTTTATGATTAGTGTTATATATCACCATATAACTAATTTAATATTAGTTATTTGAATATTTTTAGGTACTACACATCAGCATCGAATCCAAATCGAATAAAGTAATATGGTTATTTTTGGTTATTTTAAAATTATTTTTAGTTTGGATACAAAATGCATAAATTGTAATATGGTTATTTTTGGTACATAATACCAAAAAATAATTTGTACCCAACGGATACCCGAATACTCATGTCTAACTAATTCAATAAACAAATAAAAAAACATTTTGTAAACCGTTTTGAATTTTTATCACAAATAAAATAATTTCATTCAAACATATCATATTATTATGGTTAATATATAAATAAATTAGTAAAAAATAATGAATGAAATAGTTAAGAAAAAAAAAGAATGTAAAAATGTAATAAAACACTTCAAAATAGGTAATTTTGTGTTGTACTTTGTAATAAATGTCGTCGAATTAATTAAAAAACAATAAATAAATTAGTTAGACTAAGTTAGAAAAACGAAAAATCTGTAAAAACACTAAAATAGGTAAGTATTATTATGTATTTCAATTTTAATAGAATAGATTATTACTCCTTAGCAATATGTTTATGTTAAGTGCATATATATTTATTAATTCTTAGCAATCTATTTATATTTAAGTACATATATATTTCCAAATAAAATGAATTAGCTTTTGACCAATTTTGATCTTCCAGTCGAGATTCATTTGACATATCTCATATACATTGAACCCAAAGAATCATATTTATTTCTAAAAAGTTGGATTTATTAGATCTTAATCGCTCCGGAATTTTGTGAATCGACATGTCAACTCTAGTGTAGTCAAGATTCGAATCAATTCATTCCAAGTTCTAAACAATACTATTCAATGCAATTAACATATCGAACTTCTTAGTCAGATGGACGGTTTTTTTTTTTAGTAAAACAGATGGACGGATTTGAACGTAACAAACATAACACCTTAAGTTTTGGATAAGCGATTATGAAAATATATATATATGACCTTGGCTACTTTGTGAGAAGCTTCTTGGGGGAAGAGGTAAGCAAGACCGATGATGTTGATAAGTTTGCCGAAGAAAATGAAGAAAACTGGAACGGAGGCACCGTGAATGCACGCACCAATGGATCCAAGAGTCATCAAAACGCAATCGTAGAAATCAGCAAAGGAAAAAAGCTTGAACACTGATACACTTGGCCGCTTTTTCTCCTTCTCTTTCTTCTCGGCCACAGTTGCCGAAACGTCGGACGGCTGCATTTTCACGTGAAGCGGTGCGTCTAGATGGAAAGAAAATGAAGTAGATTGCGAGATAAATTAATAGAGAGAAAAGTGTGAGTTTGAGAGAGACACTAGAAATGAGAAGCCATGCATGTATATATATATAAGAGTTGGAGGAAAGTAAATCAGGGTTTTTTGACGACAAGCAAGAGACTCAACTGTCCTTGGTTCGTAAACTAATAATTTGTGAGAATTTTGTTGGTAATACGAATCTGACCGTAATTTTTTTCATATCTAAAGGTTATTTTTCATTTTTTTGTAGAAAATTACCAGAAAAAGTAAAATAATATTCCTCCAATACATACCAATCAAATTCGATTTAGATTTTATCATCAAATAAATAAGTAAATATTTATTCCCATTTTATCAAAAAAATATAATTTTAAATAGAAAGTTAATGAAAATAGCTATTTTGGGATATTTGTAAATAATTTTGTAGATATTAGTAGTCAAATTTGAAAGCCTGGATATTATCAAAAAAAAAAAAAAAAGCCTGGATATTATGTGAAACGATAATAATTAAGTGGCATTTCTATAACTGATTAGATTCCAGTATAGTTAAAGCTTCTAGAAAAAATATACAATAAGAAATATATATAATTGACATGTTATACAGCTCACAAATTTTAAATAAAAATCTAGTTATTCTATCTAAAAATAGTCATCTTTATTTTTTATATTGACAAAAGTTATAATTTATCAACTATACAAAACTAAATTTGGAATAAATATTTTATTTAATTTTATCAGAAAAGAAATATAAAACTCAAATAAAAGTAATTAAGAAATATAAATTTCAAGTATGTATGTTAAATAAACTTTAGTTCAAAAATTTAGATTTTATATTAAAATTATGAAACGGTAATAATTAAGTGGCATTTCTATAACTGATTAGATACCAGTATAATTAAAGTTTATAGAAAATACAGATTAAGAAATATATAATTGACATTTAATACAGCTCATAAATTTTAAATAAAAAAATTTAATTATTCTATCTCAAATAAAATATCATCTTTCCTTTTTATATCGACTAAAATTATAATTTATCAACTACTACAAAAACTAAATTTAGTGGCACTTTATAACCTTTTGGAATAAAATCTTAGTGATAAAATGTTTTTTTTTCAACAACATAAAGAGTTTATTAGAACATAGAGAAAGAGATAGTTTAAGCAACAAAATTAATATATACATACACAGGTAAATTTTCTTTGGACTTTTTTTTTGTTTTCTAATGAGGACCGTGCACAACTAACCCAATTACACAGATGGCCTTGAAAAATAACACATGAACCCCAGCCGAACCGATCAATTCGACAAAGAGAGTGAATCTGCAAGATTACATGACATTTATAGTTATTCTTCTGAATGGTGTTATTGCACGAGCCTCGTATTAGTATTGTCAAAGTATATTTTCTTGCATGCAAATACAGCCGGGGAAACTTCTGTTGTTGCTGTAAAGCTAATGTTTCTGATTGTTAATTGATGATGCAGTACTTAACATGTTTGCCTAACAACAAGTATATAGCATTTGATATATTCATCTTTCCAATTATATTTTATATAAGTTAATTAGATAGCAATAGGGGGTGACAGTTTCACCTTGCGGCTACCATCAGATCATGATGCATCTTGCTCGCTCATCATTCCTAATCTTCACCGATTGAATAAGATCGAAGTCTCTTACGTTATATATTTCAGACATGGATTAACAATTTCCATGGGAAAAAAGTAGTCTAAGAACAGTCACGATTTTAAGATAGAAGTTTATAGATTTTCTTATCACAAACCAGAAACTTAATTATAAAGACCTGTGAGCAAACATTATCCACTTGTTATACCAAAACGGGAAAGAAAAGACACATCACAAGACGGTCAATACTACAATTTTTGGTCTTCCTGTTGCAAAGTATTAAAGTTGATCTCATACGGTAGAACTTAGAACTTAAGACAATTCATGCTCTATTTTACTTGACCGATATCAAATCAATAGAACTTGATCACACGAGCCTGATGCCGATATATAACTTGCCGTATTGCAATTACCATAAAACGCAACTTTTGTTTTTGTTTTGGTGTCCTTGCTTCGGACGTCCAAACTAAAACAAACGTTGGGCGGAATATTTCAAAATGAGATTCTTCTGTCGCCTCCTTGAATGGCTTGTTCTGCATTTTTTCTGGCTGCGCCTCTCCGGCTGAGGAAATGTCTTTCATTCCGTTGAAGATCTTTATGAATTATTTGTTTTGAGATTTTATTTTAAAGATTTGTGGTGAAATCTCTGTCTAAATGGGTTATATATAAAGAGAGATATACGTGTACATACTAGGAGAATGATTTTATTTGATTTTATTCTTACAGGTGGAGGTGAATTATTAGTGGATATGATATCATATCTTATATGTTTGGTCCAAGTCATCATGCAACTAAAAGTTCCCCACTTTCACCCTTTTTACACAAAAATATTCAGCTTCGCCGTTAAAAGCTTCGTGCTGCATCATCACGTTCGTGGAAAATAAAGTTGCCAGATTCTCGTGTTTGTTTGAATGACAGTTGTACCCTTTTTGGTAATTTTGAAAGGAAGTCTGTCATATAATTTGTAAATGCAAGTGTAACACTTCTGAAGCTCTTCGGGTTATAATTTGTAAATGCAAGTGTAACACTTCTTAAGCTTTCTAGTTCTATAATTTTTGTTAATGGATCTTATACAAAACAGATCATTGCAAAATAGTTTTGGGCTTTGATCTTCCAACTTGTCACTTTCTCTACCCAAAATGATTGTGACACACTTCTATTGCTCAAATGAACAAGTAATATGAATCTTAACAACATGATTTCTTATCCAACAAACCATATGATTCCTCAAACTTAAAAGCACGAACTCTATATCTAAAAAGAATATCTCTTCTACTTCTAGTCAACTAAAACCGGAAAACTTATACAATTCTTTTTTTTAGACCATCTCCAATCCAAACCCTTTTTTTTTCTATAATTCCTACTAAAATAGAGTAACTCTATTATATAATAAATTTTGTTCTAATGGTTTACTCTATTATAGAGTTACTCTGTCATAATGGAGAAGAAAATAATGAGATTTCAATTTTTCACTTTAAATATAGAGTGAAAAGGTGAAATTCTTCAATTTTCTCCTAGTAAACCATTGGAACAAAATTTACTTTATAATAGACTTTTTCTATTTTAGGGCTTTTTGCAGAATTGACCTATAACGTAAAGTCAAACACAAAACTAACCTCTTTTTTTTTGAAAATTGGTTTTGCCCTATTCACCCCACAAGTTCATATAATTTACGAAAATGCCATCAATTTTTTTTTTCTTTTTTTTTCGAAAATGACATTTTTACTCTCTCACCCTCATCATCTTCAAATAATTACAAGATTGTCATTGTCATCAATACCACAACCACCATGAACAACCAATTTGAAGCTCTTAATGCTCCCAAAATCGATTTACCCTTCTTCTTTTTCCATTCTTGTGAACTAAACACAACATATCTCTCACTTTCTCTCCACAATGAGCTAAAAAAACCCAAGATTTTGATTCTAAATTTTTTATGGTTCATAGAGTCATAGAAGCTAACGATTCTGGGTGGGTTACTTTCGTTTGTGATTCTGTGTGCTTGGAGAAGCCTTATGTATGCTAAGGAACTTATCTCACCAATTTA